>NW_007231102.1:0-9076 GCF_000164805.1 Carlito syrichta | reverse complement strand
CTCACAGCCACCACAGCCTCAACCTGCTGGGCTCAGGGGCTCCTTCTGCCTCACTCTTCCAAATAGCTGGAATTATAGGTGCATGCCCCCACTCCTGGCTATTTTTTTTTAATTTATCATAGAGACGAGGTCTTGCAAAGTTGCCCAGCATGGTTGGAATCCCTGAACTCAGGCAATCCTCTCTCCTTGGCCTCCCAACTTGCTGGGATTACAGACTTGAGCCACCATGTCCGGCCTATTTGAATTTCTATAAGTATTTTAGAACTGGCCAGTCAACTTCTACAAAAAGCCTATTGGCATGTTGACTGTGTGTTAAATTACAGGTTAATTAGTGGAGAACTGACATGTTAACAGTATGAAGTGCTCTCATGTATAAAATCTTCATGCATTAGTCTTAATTTCTCTCAGCAATATTTTGCACTTTTAGTGTACAGATGTTGCATACTTATGCCTAAGTATTTCAGATAGTTGATATAATTGTTTTCTTTTTATTTCCAATTATTTGCTGTTAGTAGATAGAGATGCAATTGATTTTGCATATTGATCATGTACCCTGCTCTTGCTGTAGGGGAGGGATCAAAAGCAGTGTGTTCAGGAGCAGGACAGGCATGAAGTCCAGGACCCACTCCACATTTTGAGAACCACGGCCTTAGATGCCCCCAGTTTTCCCCAAGCCACTCCTGTTGTCCTTTCCTCTTGTTGTTGCTTAATCCCCTTATAGTTCTAGTCACTTTCTGCACAATCCATAGGAATGTGCATAAATAACTGAGTCATCTGCGAGGAAAGACAGTTATATTTTTCCCATTACAATCTGGATGCCTTTTTGTCTCAGTTGTTGTATCCTGGGATTATAAGGTAAGCAGGTGGCTGAGTGATGATACAGATGGGCTAAAGCCATTGAAGGAAAATTTTTTTTTACTTATATTTTCTGAGAGGAGGGGGCATGGCATGCCACATGGGGCCACAAGGGAAAACAATTTGTGGGTCAGGAGGCAGGAAAGAGCAACTAGAAAGCTCAAGCCACAGCTTTTATTGTGTTTTCTGTGGGAAAGGCAAGGCAGGGCAGGAGAAACATGCTTTGATTCACTGCTTTTGACAATTCTGCCAGACTTTGGAGCACAGGAGCGGCCCCTAGTGCCAGGCCTTGGGTAGATTAACAGCAAGCAAAATATTGGCTTGTTGTGTAAGGGTTAGACAATGGAGGTGCTTCAATACTGGTTTGCTTGCATATGAAAGGCAAATTCTCTGAGAATGGACTGGCCCTGGCCAGGCACAGTGGCTCACACCTGTAATCCCAGATCTTTAGTAGTCCCAGGTGAGAGGATTTCCTGAGCCCAGTAGTTTGAGACCAGCCTGGGCAACATGGGGAGACCTTGTCTCTACAATAAATTATAAAGTAGATAAAGGGGTTCCATAAACATCTGGAACCAGTTTTCTCAGGTCTGTGAGGAGAGGTCAGAAAAGCAGACCTAGAGAAAGCAGGCTGGCCCTGGGAAAGGCAGAAGAGATTGTGTTAGGATTAGGGAAGAAACAGAAAGGAAGAGAAGTTGGTCTCTGCTTGCTTTTGCCTCAAGAAGGCAGATGCCAATTTCTCTGGTGGAATCATGCCTTTCTGGCTCCGTGGTCCACTCAGAAAGCAAATGCCTCTGCATCCTGGGGAGGAGAATGGGCAGAGTCACCTAGATAATAAGTCCTTGGGTTCCCAAAGCTCCCAGTCCCTGATCTCTCACCCATCCCCCCCAGACAAGGCTAGCAGTTGCCTCCTTTAGAGAGGGTCCCAGGAGCTATGTGAGGACTCATGGTTGCTCGGAGCTCATTTCCCCTTCCATTCAAGGAAAGTTCTAGATAAGCCAGGATTCTCCAGCCTGTGGAGGGGTTCACCTCAGGAGCTTTGTGAACATAGTGCCACCAGAACACCCACCCTGAGTTTCTGCCCTCAGAGGTTGAGGTCTAGATTCCCCCATGCAGCCAGGCCAAAACATCCACATAGAGTGGTGCTGGGGACCAGCTCCAGCTGGGTTCAGGGTACCCCAAAGGTGGAGACGGCGTCAGCAATTGGGGGGAAGAAGAAAGAGAGAAAGAGAGAGAGAGAGAAACAGACTGGACTCCAGTCTAGTGCAGAAGTCGTTTAATGGGAATTACAACTGGTCTTTTATACACAGTCAGGTGTGTGAGGGGCGTTCCCCACCCACCGGATGTTCTTTCAGGTATAATCCCATAACCTAATCGATAAAACCTTAATCCATTTATTCAACTTCAATAAATCCTAAGATCATGACCCAGAAGCCTGTGACCAATACTATGGCTCTTAGATGTGACCCGAGTTTGAATTATAAGTTGTGTGAAAGCCAAAACTGCAGTTTTGGAGCTGGGAGCAGTTTTGGAGTTTGGGAGCAATGAGCTTCTAAAGTTAGCTTGTGTTCATCCTGGTCTCAGAGTTTTTATGTTTTGAGTTCACAGGAGCTTAATCTGGTTAGTGCTGAGTAGAAAGGGGGAGGAAATGGGGTCAATAGGTCCCAAACACATCCTAGCGGTCTCGGGGCCAATGGCCCTTCCTGATCCCTAACACTCAGTGGGCCTCTGTGGCTGGCTCCCAACAGAATGGAGGCTTCAATGACTCAGCAGAACTGCAGTTCCAGGTCTGGACATGCCACAAGAGAGCTACCTGGCCTGGGGCAAGACTTCCTGAGTCTCAGTCTCATTCTCTGTAGGGTGGGGAGGACAGAGGGGACCCTGCAGATCCAGTGTCACTTTCTGTTGGTTGAGGTGTGACCTGCAGGCCCACTCTCAGGGTAGGTGGGACTGTCACCCCTTACCTTCAGGAAGGACATGGTACCTGCACCAGGGGACCAGGTCAGATGGGAAGGTGCAAGCTCCTCAGTTCTTGGTTCTGCCTGAGGGCTGCCTAGGAGACTCTGCCTGAAAAAAGAGAGACAGAGAGCAAACTGGGGTCTCTGGTGCTTGGGTTGGGGGTTGAGGATGTGTGGTCACCACCATTCCCCTCATTTTCTGGAAGAGTCAAATCTGGGAGCATAGCCAGGTGGGCAGAGACTCATGCCCACCTTTTCTCTGACTGAGACTGCCTCACTGGTGCTGAGCAGCCTTCTCCCCTGGGATGAGAGAGATGCAGAGTCCAGGAGAGACTCAGATAACCAGAGTAAAAGGGAAAGAAAAATGGTAAGACTGAATGAAGCAGGGACAGGGCAGGAGGGAAAGAGAGTGTGGAAAGAAACTAAGGCAGAGGGAGAGAGACTGACTCCACGAGATACGGAGAGGGGCCTTGCTGGGCAGGGAGTCCAGGTGGGAGAAAGGAGGACCCAGCCAGCCAAGGTCAGGGCCAGGACTCTTGGCAGGGAGATGGGAACTGGTGGCCCTGTACACAGGGATCACTTGCTCTTGGCCCCAATGATGAGATTTTTGCAATACAGGAAAAGAAGTAGCCAGTTTGAGAAAGGAAGTGCTGGTCATCCCGATGGTGTGGGTTTGGAGGAGGCTCCCACCCTCCTCAGTCCCCTGAGGAAGCCTGACCCTGCCTCTCTGGGTGTGCTGTCCTGGATATCTCCCCAACTCCTGTACACCCCCAGAGGTCCCCCACAGGGCCTCCTCTCCTGCCTTGACAGCTCTGCTTGTCCCCTCGCTCCCCTAGAAGTAGCAAGGCCATGGGCTGGCCCCTGCTGCTGCTGTCCCTGCCACTGCAAGCTGGTGAGTGCCCAGAATGGCCCAGTTGGAGCCTCTGCCTGACTGTAGGGCATCTGGAGGAGGGTCTTTTTGAAGACCCCCCTCCCATCCAACAACCAAGGGGCTGGTCCACAGGAGCAGGTCCACCCCATCCCTTCACCCTCTCTCCTGCCCCATGACTGAAGAGTGGGAGACCCAGACCACAGGTCTGTCACACACCTGCCAGAAGGTCTGGGATTTGTCTCCTCTTTGTCTCCCAGGATGGCGTCAGAGTCTCCATTAACTCTCCTCCCACCCTCCTCCAGGTAGCTCAGCAGGATCTCATTAAGACTATGGGGTCATCCAACCTAAACATCTCTCAGCCTCTGCGGGTGGCTCCATCAAAATCCCCCTTTATCTCCATTCTCCACGGGAGCTAGCCATGAATCCCAAAGTGAATATATCCTGGCTTCCACGGGGAGTTCTACACCACGACCCTGCCTTTCACCCATGAGGATTACAAGAACCGGAGAAAGGGTCAGAGGAACAGCTCCCTTGGGATCTCGAACTTGCAGAGGGAGAATGATATTCTGTATTTCTATTGAATCCACTGGAATGCAAGGACTGAAGGTAGGAAGAAGTTGCAGAACATCTAAGGGACCAAACTCATCATCACCAACGGTGAGTCTAGATGCCCAGCACCCTCCTTGCACACCTCAGCTGAGGCTTTTGGTAATCATTGGCATCCTCAAATTTCAACTGGGTTGACTGGATCGCAAACCTTTAGCATTTTGCCTTGTTATTGCGCCCATTTATGAATGCCTAGGAGCAGATCCTCTATCCCAGTACTCTCCCAACCAAGAACACAAGATGCTGCATTTTCCCTGTCACTCCCATGCCTCCATGACAGCCTCTGCCCATTTTCAATTTGCCCATGTCTTCCAGGCATCAAGACCACCAGTCAGAGCCACCACTGCAGGCACAGCTGGCTTCAGGGTCACAGAGTACAAATACAGCACTGAATCACTGCCCCTGACTCTAGAGACTGCATTCGGGGTGGCAATAGCCTACGTTGCACTCAAAACTGTCATTTTGGGACTGGTGATCTTCCTCTGGTGGAAGAGAAGGAAAGGTAAGCGCCAGGACCCGCCCTCTCCACAAGCTTCCCTACTGGGGGTTTCTCAGAGTCCACCTCAGCAGACTACCTAAAGGTGTTTCTTCAAAATGCAGATCTCACTGTGAGAAGTGGCTTATGCCCGTAATCCCAGCACCTTGGCAGGCTGAGATGGGAGGATCATTTGTGCTCAGGAGCTTGAGACCAGCTCAGGCAACTTAATGAGATGTCATGTCTACAAGAAAATCAAAGAAATGCTTAAGGCTTGCGATCCAGTCAACCCAGTTGAAATTTGAGGATGCCAGTGATCACCAAAAGTCTCAGCTGAGGTGTGCAAGGAGGGTGCTGGGCGTCTAGACTCATCGTTGGTGATGCTGAGTTTGGTCCCTTCAATGTTCTGCAACTTCTTCCTACCTTCAGTCCTTGTGTTTCAGTGGATTCAATAGAAATACACAATCTCATTCTCCCTCTGCAAAGAAATTAGCACATGCCTGTAATCCCAGCTCCTCAGGAAGCTGAGGCAGAAAGATTGCATGAGCCCAGGAGGTCGAGGCTGTGGTGAGCCCTGATCTTACCACAGCACTCCAGCCTGGGTGACAGAGTGAGACCTTGTCTCAAAAAAGAAAAGAAAAGAAAAATACAGGCCCCTGCTGGACTCCCCAGAATCCACCAAGTCAGATACTGAGGTCTGTGCCTGGGAATCTGTGGTTTTGAAAGGCTCCTCAAGTGAGGTCTGCTCAAGATAAAATTTGAGAACCACCAATCCCTCTCTCCACAATCAGACTATTTCTGGGTTCTTCACTCTTGACTTAGTCATATCTCACCAATCTTTACCTTTCTGTTCATGGGGAGTGCAAGGCCTGCTTAGGGCAAAGTGGAGAGACAACAGGAGGGACCGGAAGGTAGCTTAGCTCAGCAAACATTTTCCAACTTCCCACCTGCAGGGCCTGACTGGAAATTGGAGATGCAGAAGTGGGTAAAGCATGGACTCTGCTTTGATGGAGCTCAGTTAGGGAAGTGGGGAGAGTGTTAGTTGCCTCAAGAGCAAATTGCTACATTGAGAAAGCACTACGGTAGCACTTAAGAAGGTAAGCAGAAATCGGAGGTAGTCAGGGAAGACTTCCCAGAGGAAGTGACATTTGCAACAGTCTCAAAGAATATCAAGAATTAGCTAGACAAGTGATGAAGGCAGTTGTAGTGGTTCCTCGCTTTCCTTCTGAGGAACTCAGAAACCAGTCTAGGCACTGTAGGAAGCTCACTACTAGTGGTGGACAGGAGATGAGAGAAGAGGACCTTGGAACTCACACCCAAGAACCTCTGATCCCAGAGGCAACGTGAAGCAGCAAAGGGGTAACCCAGCTGCCTGTTATAAGCCCATCGATCTGTGGAGGGGGGGCTGCAGATGGGCCAGGCTGGGTCAGTCAAATGCAGAGGCAGGGCTGATGGAGGGAAAGGGCCAGATCCTGGAAAAGGCTGAGTTAAAACCAATGAGACTGGGATGTTAGACTGATGTAGGGGTGAGGGAGCAGGAATAAGCCCATGTTTCAACTTGGCTGAATGAGGCTGTGATGAAACCACCAAGTGAGGTTAGAAACAGAAGAGGAGAACATGCTTGAAGGCAAAGATGACCCATTTAGTTTGGGGTATGTTCTACTTGAGAAACTTTTTTAAAATTAATTTATTTATTATAAAGAACTTGAGAAACTTATGTAGCATCTGAGAGAGTTGTCCATCAGAAATCAGAATGTGTGCATTTACAGCTCAACAGAGAGGACAAGGTTGGAGGCATTAACTAAGTAATTAGTTATACCCCAGCATTCTCCAAAATTGATCTGGAATTACTTTAAAGATAATCTGTGAAGAAAGGAGATTCATCCTATCAGATACTGAAGCTCAGAGGTGAAGAGCACAGAGAGCAGACTGCCTGCAATCCTGGCTTCATCCCCTGGCTAGAGACACTTTAGCACATGATAGGAATGCTGTGTGCCTCAACTTCCACATGGTAAGAGGATGATAACAACAGGAGCTGTGTGAGGTTATCCTGGTGATGAAGCATGATGCATTCACAATAGATCCTAGCATGGGGTATGCACCACAGAAGCATCATTCTTGTACTTATTAGCCATGATCAACACAATGGCACAGTGTGGGCATACACATGCAAGCTGATGGAAGACAAGAGAAACACCCACATGCAGCAGGATAAATGAATTATCACCCATGTGAGAATTTAGCCAGTAAAAAGGTCACCTTTCTAATCAAAGGGGAAAGATGGGTCATTCAATAAATGGTGCTTGGACTGATCAGCCATCTGGGGAAAAAAAAGTATCTTCCTACATCAAAATTTGTACCAAAATAAATTCCACAGCGATCAACTATTTAAATGAGGGGCAAAAACAACCCTAGTTAGAAGAATGCATTGAGATTATTTTATAATCATGAATTGGAAAAAATCCAAGTATGACATAACCCTACTTTACAAATAAAAATATTGACAAATTCAACTACATAAGATTTATTTTTAATTCTGCAAAACAAAAAGCACAGAGAATTCAAAAGAGAGAGGTGGAGATACCTGAAGAGGATGTATGACATGGTCATTGAGGAAATGGGAAGTGGGGCTTCAGGATTCGACTCAGATGAGAAGCCACAAATCCATAAACACCTCATTGTACATGATTGTGCTTTCCTCCAGCAGTATTCAACTCTTCAAGTTTAAACAATCTGCGTTGATGAGGAATTGTGGTGATCTGCTGCTACCAGGGACCAGAAGTAACAGTGGCTTAAATGAAGTGAAGGTGTTTATTTGTTTTTCTCCTCTTGGAAAAGAATCTGGAAGCAGACAGCAGAGACCAGCATTCTTAGGCACTGAGGCTTCTTACTTTTCTGATCCACCATCTTTGTTACTGGGTTCTGTCCTGAAGATTGCCTTGAAATTAGCTAAATCAGTTAATAAAATCAAATTGCTGGCAAAATAATAATATTAACCAACTTATTCCATTTTCTTTAAAACTTTCATCTTAGTTACCTGCCTGACCTAAGAATCAATGCCTACGTGTGATTACAGTGATGTTCTCATGATTGTAGATGACCAGCTTTGTCTCCTTTGGGCAGATTGTACTGACCGTTTCCTGCTGACTGTGACACAGCTCCTTAGCCATAAGTTCCAAGTAATTGTATGATTTGTTAACTGAAATCAAATGTTGCACTTTTACATTTTCATATTTTGTTCTTATATTGTTAGTAACCTAACCAAGGTAACTCCATTGTATAATAACTCTTCTTCCTTGACTCTATGTAACTACCTTAAACGATATCTTGATGGCAGAAATCCAGGGACTTTATGGGCACTGGCAATACCTGGAACATGGAATTAATCAAAGCTCCCTAACAATCAAAGTGTCCATGTTTGTTGCCAAGTTGTTAGTTAATAGTTGCTATGGTCACTAAGTTGCTATGTAGCCAATACTGCAAATTTCGCCTAAGCTGTCACAAACTGCACCAGTTTATCAGGAGTTATTTTTCCTGGCATTTGCCTGCTCTTGACCCATACGATAATATAACTAATTAATTACACTCAGCTTGCTGGTGTGATTTCTTTTCACTAACTCGGCAATAACAGACTCATGATCTGAGATAGCTGCTGGAATCCCAACCTTTATTTCTCATTCTTGGCAGGAAACAGGAGAATGAAAGAAAAGTTCTAAGCCACAACAGTCGACTCCCTTTTAAAGAGTCTGACCTTCACCAGGCACCAAGGCACAACTGTAATACCAGTACTTTAGGAGGACAAGGCTAGAGGTTTGCTTGAGGCCAGAAATTTGAGACCAGCCTGAGCAACATAGCAAGACCTCAACTCTACAAAAATAAAAAATTAAAAAATTAGCTGGGGATGGTGACACACGCCTGTAGATCCAGCTACTTTGGAAGCTGAGGAGGAAAGATCTCCTATGCCCAGGAGTTTGAGGCTGCAGTGATCTGCAATGGTGCCACTGCATTCTAGTCTGGGTGACACAGTGAAACCCTGTCTCAGTGACCAAGTAGGATGGGGCGATGTGAGGACAGAAGACTGCATGAATGAGTAGTATGGTGCCCTCAAATCAGCGCTGTAACACCGGGTAGCAAGTTGGGGTCCGTGGGTACCTTGCAGGGGGGGCGACGAGATTTCAGATTGGACCTCGAGATGACCAACAGCGCCAGGAAGCAAACACTGAAGTCTACAGCCATACCACCCTGAACGCGCCGGTCTTGTCTGGTCTTGGAAGCTAAGCAGGGTCGGGCCTGGTTAGTACTTGGATGGGAGAC
>NW_007231101.1:55102-56742 GCF_000164805.1 Carlito syrichta | reverse complement strand
ACAAGAAGAATTGAGACCCTAAATAGACCAATAACAATCAAGGAAATCGACTACTTAATAAGAAAACTTCCTGCAAAAAAAAAGCCGTGGTACAGATGGCTTTCCAGAAGAATTCTACAAGACACTCATGGAGGAGCTGATACCAACCCTACTGAAGGTATTCCGGGCAATTGAAAAAGATGTAACTCTCCCCAAATCATTTTACGAAGTCAACATCACATTGATACCCAAGCCAGGTAAAGATCCAACAAAGAAAGAGAACTACAGGCCAATAAATTTGATGAACATAGATGCTAAAATTCTCAACAAGATCCTAGCATAACGGATTCAGCAATACATCTCAAAAATCATCCACTATGACCAAGTAGGCTTCATTCCTGGCATGCAAGGCTGGTTCAACATTCATAAAACCATAAATGTAATTAAATACATCAACAGATGTCAAAACAAAAACCACATGATCATATCATTAGATGCAGAAAAAGTTTTCAATAAAATCCAGCACCACTTCTTGATAAAAACCCTTTAACATCTAGGCATACGGGGAACATACCTCAAAATAGTAAAAGCCATCTACAAGAAACCCACAGCCAGCATACTCGTAAATGGACAAAAATTGGAACCAATTCCCCTGAAAACTGGAACTAGACAAGGATGCCCACTCTCACCCCTCCTGTTCAACATAGTATTGGAAGTCCGGGCTAGAGCAATCAGAGAAGAGGAGGCAATCAGAGGTATTCAAATAGGAAAAGAGGAAGTCAAGTTATCTCTCTATGCAGATGATATGATGGTGTACCTTGAAAACCCAAGAGAATCTGTCAAAGGCCTCCTTACATTGATAAAAGCCTTTGGCAAAGTCTCAGGACACAAAATAAATGTACAAAAGACAATTGCATTTCTCTATACCAATAACAAACAAACAGAAACCCAAATAAAAAACACAATTCCATTCACAATAGCTACAAAAAAAATGAAATACCTTGGTATTTTCCTAACCAGAGACGTGAAAGACCTTTACAATCAAAATTACAAAACACTGCTCAAAGAGATCAAAGCTGACACGAACAAGTGGAAAAATATCCCATGCTCATGGATCAGAAGAATCAACATTGTGAACATGTCCATCTTACCAAGGCAATCAACAAATTCAATGCAATACCCATTAAATTACCAACAACATTCTTCTCAGACCTAGAAAAAACAACACAGGAATTCATATGGAAACACAAACGTCCAAGAATAGCCAGAACAATCCTCAGCAAAAAAAAAAAAACAAAGCAGGTGGTATCACAATACCAGACTTCAAACTTTACTATAAAGCTACAATCATCAAAACAGCTTGGTATTGGTACAGGAACAGGCATATAGATCAATGGAACAGAATTGTGATTCCAGAAGCAAAACCTCAATTTCTCAATCAACTCATCTTCAACAAAGCCCCCACCACCTACCAATGGGGATAGGAGAACCTATTCAGTAAATGTTGCTGGGAAAATTGGCTGACCACATGCAGAAGATTGAAACAGGACCCCTATCTATTCCAATGCACAAAGGTTATCTCCAAATGTATCAGAGACCTAAATGTAAAACCTCAAACCATAAGAACCTTAGAAAAGGAAGGATATACTCTCATGGAAATC
>NW_007231101.1:37000-54867 GCF_000164805.1 Carlito syrichta | reverse complement strand
CAACAACACATGAAGAATGCTCAACCTCACTAATCATCAGGGAGATGCAAATCAAAACCACACTGAGATACCACCTAACTCCAATCAGAATGGCAATTATCAACAACTCAAAAGAAAGAGAAACTTACCTTCAGGTCCCTGTTTGGCTGTCACCTGCGGGAGTCCAGCTCTAGCAGAGTCCAGGGATTCCCATAGGTGAAGACAGAGTCGGCGATTGTATTGTATGAGAGAGAGAGACTGGAAAACTCTTCAGAGTTGAGCAGATGCCATTTATTGGAGGTTCACAATGGGTTTTTATCTCCAAATTCTGCAAAGTCATTCTCCCATTCTTTTCACGTGAACAATGCCAGGTGCATAGGGGGTGTCCCTACACCCACCAATTGTTTTCTTAAGCATGAGGAAAAAGCCCAAAATTGTCTTTCTGTTCCTTATGCTTGGTTAATGTTCCTCAAAAGAAATTAAACATATCCTACTTAATTGTATTATAAATTACAATTCCTTAACATTTTAATAATCAATAACCCATACCCAAAACTCATTATACAAATTTAACTTTAAACTTTACTTATGACTAAACTGATACAATATAACTCTAAATTATCTTAATATATATAAATCTACACTAATACTTCTTACAAACAATTCCAACCCAAAACCAATTCTCACTATGGGGCTACAAAGTCCCGGGTCTTTAAACAACCCGTGCACAAACATAATACAAAATCCATCAAGTTGAATCCCTGGAGTGGTATAACCACATTCCTTCATGCACAAAAAACTCCTATTCCCATAACCCAACTCTACACAACTATGCTAAAATTAAAATCTATATAATATTTTCAAAATATATCTTATTCTATAAATCTAATACTTACCCTATATTCTATTCTATATCTTATACTCAATACTAAAACATAAACTCAAAACCCCTTAACTAAATAAACTCTAAATTCAACTTACTAAAATCCTTATAATGATAAAAACCTGTGACCAGCACAAAAGTCTCCTTGACGCACTTCAAAGTTTAATTATAACACAAAGTTGAAAAGGTCATAAGTTGAAAAGGCCAAACCGCACAGTGGGAAGTAGGAACAATAAAATTCTAAAGTTAGCTGTGTGCGTTGGGTATGCCTCATTCACCGTTGTCTTCATGCTCAACCATACAGAATGCTTTTCAGCCTATGGTGTAAAACAAGATGGGAGGTAGAGGGTCACACAGCCCCCAAACTTGTTCTAGTGGCTCAGGGTCATCGGTGCTGCAATTCAAACAGCCCTCCTAGGCTGGCTCCCAACAGTATGTTACTCTGTACTTGTTTCTGTGAAAGATCACTATGATAGACTAAATTCATCCACGTTGCAGCAAAGTCCATATGTTTGACCTTCTTTTTGGCTGCATAATATTCCATTGTGTATATGACATTTTTTGTATCCAGTCCAGTTTGGATGAGCAGCATGGTTGGTTCCATTTTTGCTATTGTAAATAGTGCAGCAATAAACATGTGTGTGCAGGTATCTCTTCTGTAGAATGATTTGAGTTCCTCTGGGTATATTGCCGACAGGAGGATTGCTGGGTCATATGTAAGTTCAATGTCTAGTTCTTTCAGAAATTACCACACTGTCTTCCAAAGAGGTTGCACTAGTTTGCATCCCCACCAGCAATGGAGAAGCATTCTTATTTCTCTGCATACTTGCCAGCATCTGTTGTTGTCTGCTTTATTAATGATGACCTTTCTTACTGGGGTTAGGTGGTATTTCAATGTGGTTTTGATTTGCATTTCTCTGAAGATTAGTGAGATTGAACATTTTTCATGTGTCTGTTGACTCCCCATATCTCTTCTTTTGAGAAGTGTATGTTCATGTCTTTTGCCCACTCTTTAATGGAGCTATTTGTTTTTTTCCTTTCTGCATGTTTGTAAATTCTGGATGTTAGGCCTTTTTCTGTTATACAGTTGGCAAATACTTTTTCCCTTTCTGTGGGCTATCTCCTCATTCTCTTGATGGTTTCTTAAACAGACATAAATAAACTGATCTATGTTTATTGCAGCACTATTCACAACAGCCAAGATGTGGAATCAACCTAAGTGTCCATCAATGGATGAACGGTTAAAGAAAAATTGATTTATATACACAATGGACTAGTATTTGGTCATTTTAAAAATGCTGCTAATAGCAACAACATGGGTGAAATGAGTCAGGCACAGAAAGACAAATACTGCATGATCTCATTCTTATGTGGAAATGTAAAAAGTGGTTTCTGTGGAGTAGAGTAGAAAAATGGTTACCAGAGAATGGGGAGGGGTAGGAAAGAGATTAAGACAGTGAACAATTGGTCAGCATGTAAAAAGCTTACAATTAAATAGGAGGGATATTATCCAGTATTCTATTTCAAAGTAGGATGACTAGAGTTGACAATAATGCATATTTTAAAATAGCTGGAAGAGTGATTTTTGAATGCTCTCATCAGAAAGAAATGGTACATTTTTAAGGTGAAAATATGCTAATTACCTTGATTAAATCATCATGCAATTTATACATGTATCAAAACATCACAATGCACCCCATAAATATGCATGGTGACACATTATGTGTCAATTGTAAATGAAAAATAAACAAATAAATGATATCTACCTAATGAAATTATGATAATGAAATAAAATATAGATATGAAGCACTTGGCATAGTGTCAGATACAAAGTAAGCCTTCCAAAAATGCCAGCTTTTTAAAAATAATTGCAAAAGTATTTAAAATTTTGAAAATTGTGCGTATACTTTGGCAAGTAAAACGTTATGTGTATTTGTGTTAAACAATAATCATATGTAGCCAGGCTCGGTAGCTCAGTCTGTAATCCTGTGCCTTTGGGAGGCTGAGGTGAGTGGATTGCCTGAGCCCGTGGGTTCGAGACCAGCCTGGGCAACTTGGCGAGACCTCATCTCTACAATAAGTCAAAAAATCAGCTGGGCATGGTAGCACATGCCTGTAATTCTGGCTACTTGGAAGGCTGAGGCGGAAGGATCACCACAGCCCAGCAGGTCGAGGCTGCAGTGGCCGCTTCTGGGTGACAGAGTGAGACTCTAACTCAAAAAAATAAAAAATAAAAAAATAATCATATGTCAATGGATATACTTTCAGAAAATAGCTTAATAAATAACTGGGCTAGTTTGAGACAGCCCCTCCCCCCACCCCCAGCTCTCAATTTTTGCAATGAGTAGAGAACTCAGATCACAGATTGGTTTTTCATTTTCTGAGAGCTAAAATATCAAAAGTTTGGAGTATGTCCCCCCTTTGTTAAATATTTACAGGGAAAATAAGTATGAAATGACACTGTCATTTTAACAATATAAATCTTCCCATTCAGTGATATAGTATGTCCTTCTCTCTAAATCATTCAGATCTTGTTTAAAACAGTCCTTATGAAGTTATTGTGGTATATTGCTATAACCTAAAAATGTGTATTCTTATAACTTAATGTGTAAATTTATAACTTTTTTTATTAACTGAAAAAGAAAGAAAGGTTCCTATCCTTCCAGGATGCTCTGGCTTTTATGTTGTTAGATAATGATCTGCACTGTATAGTTAGCTAAATGGTGAACCTTTTCAAATTCTCGAACCAGAGATAAAATTCATTTATCTGGAAAAATACTTGCACCTCTCATTTTTTATGGAATGCTAGTTTTGCCTAAGGACTTTAAAGTGCCAACTTTTGATGTCTATTTATTGAAATAATTGGTTTATTGCACATTAATTCCCCTTTCTGTCTGGTTGAAATAATTTTCTGAGTTCATTTATTATAAAGCAACACATTCTATTTATTTATCCATTAGCTAATGTAACTTTAGATACAAATAATTTTCTCTGCAACTATCATAACTTTGAGGTTTGGATTTAAAAATAAAAAGTGATATAACTTACTCCATGTAACATTTATACTTATGTTTCCTATTTTTATCTTCATCATATTCATAAGAAGCAACTGTGGGTGTGATATTCAAAGATGACAGGAATTCTTATAACCGGAAAGGAAATCGTTCTTTGAGAGTTGATATTTTGTGTGGGTTCATTCTTTTCTCTTCAATATATGGGATGGAGAGAGATTTCTGAACATTTGCATCTGTGGAGAGGCATCCCTCTTACTTCCCTTCATCTCAAGTTATGAATCATAAATTATACATGTCCTAGGCCATTACAAAGGATTCTGGAGTGAACCTTCTTTACTATTAAAGACATATGGGCTCACATCATGTCTGCAGTCATATCTTCTCAGGGAGTTTGTGGAACAAACTATACATGTTGAGTTTTATGGATTAATTTAAATATTGTGAGGATAGTGCCCAGGCCTTTCCAGTATAGGACTTCATTTATTATTATAGCAACAACAGCATCACTTTCATTGAAAACTCATTTTCTGTTCTTCACGGTCATGAGCTTGTCATCATCTTTATTAATGCCTTTTTATTAAAGTCTTAAGTAATTGAGGACTGAAGTTGGTGGAGAGTACGCATTTAATTAAAATAGTTGTTTTATGAGACAGAACTTAGAGTTAGACTGCTGTCTGGAGTCTTTAGAGATTCTTTTTAGATTTGAGAAAGGCAGAAATAGCCTAGGACATTTATTTCTATTTTCTTGGGAGAGAGTATTTTGTCTTCTTAAAATTAATGAGATCTTTGAATTAAAGTTCCAAGCTTCTTTTTCATAGGCAAGACCATTAATGGAAAGCATTTCTTACATTTGTATTATTTATCAAATTATATTTCAGAAAAAATACTTGTGTCTGATTATAGCCAGGACACTCAGAGATTTCATAGTCTCAAGCCATCCATCAGCAATTTGAACAAGACCCAGATCACCCACCAAATGGAAAGATTTTATTCAGATGCAGCCACTGATTGAACCAAGAGCAAACACATGGCTTGTGTGTGTTCCTAGAGCAAAGAGCTGTGACCACCAGTAGCTAATGTTACTGGTTCAGATTTCATATTTCAAATAAGGGACACAGACACAGAGAAGTGGATGGTTGGGGCTGAGATCCCAGAGGAGCATGGGAGCTGGTGACCTTATTGGACCACACACTTGGCCAGAGTATGAGAAAGTGAAGGGAGTAGGTGGAGGGACACTTAGAGGGATCAGAAGTGGGGGACATTAACGGTGTGAGGAGCAGGAGGGCTTTCGGTGCTGCTGAGAGCTGTGCTTGCTGTTTTTCAGATATGGGAGAACCCCAATCCTTTCCACTTGACTAATGTGGACAGTGTCTATTTGTTTGCAACCAAAAAAGCCCCATCTGAATCAAAGATAAATACATCATTGTGAAGTCCAAAGAAATTGGAGGGAAGGATCGATAAAAGCATCAGATTTTAGAAAAACAATCCTGTTTCCATATCTAGGTATAAACTCTGGAATGCTTGCCAACAGAGTGATCTCTTGAGATAAAATTAAACACTTAGGTCACAGTTTATCTTAAAATGAGAGAAGAGAAGGGATTGACTTGCATCAGATGTGAATTCCCCTTGAATCTTAACATTCTTGAAATCTACCGAATTTGTTGAATTTCAACTGTCCGTTTTGGTAGAATATAATTATGAGCGCGCGCGCGCGCGCGCGTGTGTGTGTGTGTGTGTGTGTGTGTGTGTGTGTGTGTGTGTGAGAGAGAGAGAGAGAGAGAAATTTAGAGAATAGAGAGAGGAAGACAAAGGGGGGGAGTGATGGAGGCCCAGAAATAGGGGCTTCTGATTTAAATACTAATATGTAAGTACTTCAGTCAATTTTGTTGGTTTTTTTTATATTGCATATTTTTTATTTACCGTTGTGTACTCAATGCCTAGGAAACTTTAAAACGCATATTAGACATTCAATTTTTAATAATTTTGTAAATAAAAAATACAAATTAAGTTAGCATGCAAAAATACATGTAAATTGTGTCATCTGGTATGCATGCATGTGTAACAGTACATTTAAATGTTTGGCTTTGTTATTCTGCACATTAGTGTTTAAGTCAATTTTGAATATGGCAACTGAAAGACATGGTTATCTGATGAAGGAAAAGAATGTCCTTTACCCCTGGTGCTATTTGCATGTCAAAGGAAAGGCAGGTTGGAATAGGAAAAGGAAGCTTCCATCCACTGTGGGACCCCTTCTCTAGGATATGGACATTTCTACTCTGACTTCAATGACAATGAACTCTTTTTCAGCTGGTAAAGAAGTTGGAAGGGGAATGCAGGCCTCTTTTGATCACCTTGGGTTAAATGGCTGACAGGAGATAAGAGTGGGATTTAAGAATACTTACAGAGAAGCTAGAGGGTTCTCTTATGCCTCTTGTCCCCAGTTTTGAAAAATTTATTTATCAAATTGACAAATAATAATTGTATACATTTATGCTGTACAACATGTTTTGAAATATGTATGCCTTGTGGATAAAGAAAACATGATATTTATAAACTGTAGAATATGCTATTCACCTTAATATAAGAAGGAATGTCAACTTTTATGCCAAAAATTCCAACAGTGATGGTAAGTACTGACTTCTTGGAGTCTCAGGACTTATAGTTTAAAGTTCTCCTCTTTTGGGGGCAATAGCAAGTTTTCCTTATTCCCTCCCTCCCTCCCTCTCTTCCTCCTCCCTCTCCTCCTTATTTCAGTTGCTTTAGGAGATACAAATGGTCTTTGGTTACATGGATGAATTGTAAGGTAGTGAAGAAGTCTGGGCCTTATGTGCACCCACCACCCACACTTGTGCATATCGTGCCCAATAGGTGATTTTCCATCCCATTTCCCTCCTAATCCTCCGCTTCTGAGTCTCTAATGTCAATTATACCACTCTAGATACCTTTGCAGATTCTTACTTTAGCTCCCATGTGTAAGTGAGACCATGTAGTGTTTGGTTTCACATAGGATATTGTCTCTAATTCCATCCAAGTCGCTGCAAAAGACATTGTGTGTTTTTTTATGGCTGAATAGTATTCTATGTTACATATATACATCATACTATTCAGTCATAAATACACAGACATCTATCTATCAATCCATCTATCATTTATCTATCATCATCATCATCTATCATCTATCTATCTATACCACAATTCATTATCCACTGTTCAGTTGATGGGCATTTAGGTTGATTCCATATCTTTGCAACTGTGAGTTGTGCTGTGATGAACATGCAAGTACAGGGGTCTTTTTTGTACAATGGTGTCTGTTCCTTTGGGTAGATACCTAGTAGTGAAATCGCTTTATAAAATGGCATATCTACTTTGAGTTCTTTGTGAAATCTTCATACAAATTTCTATCAAAGTTGTACTGATTTACATTCATACCAACAATATATAAGCATTTCCTTTTCACTGCATCCATGCCAAAGTCAATTTTTGTAAATAACGACCATTCTGACTGGCATAAGATATTATCTCATTGTGGCTTTCATTTGCACCTCCCTGAAAATTAGTGATGGTGAGCATTTTTTCATGTGTTTGTTGGCCATTTGTATATTTTCTTTTTAGAGATGTTCATTCATGTTATTGCCCACTTTTCAATGAGATTATTTGCTTTTTTCTTGCTGATTTGTTTGAGTTCTTTGTAGATTCTGGATATCAGTCCTTTGTTGGATGTATAGTTTATGAATACCTTCTTCCAATGTATAGGTTTCTTATTTGTTCTATTGATATTAGGCAATTAAATCCCACTTGTTAATTTTTTGTTACCATAGTTTATTTTTACTTTTGGAATCTTAGCCATAAATAATTTGCCCAGGCCAACATCCAGAAGAGTATGTCCTAATTTTTCTTCTAGGATTTTATGGTTTCAGGTCTGACATTTAAGTCTTTAATCCATCTTCAGTTCATTTTTGTATATGGGAAAGATAGGGGTCAAGTTTCATTTTTCTGCAGGTTGCTGTCCAATTTTTCCAGCATCCTTTGTTGAATAGAGTGTCCTTTCCCTGATGTTTGTTTTTGTCTGTTTTGTCAAAGATCAGTTGGCTGAATTTATATGGGTTTATTTCTAGATTCTTTATTCAGTTCCATTGGTTCATTTGCCTGCTCTTCTGCCAGTACTATACTGTTTTTGTACTACATCCTTATAGCATAATTTAAACCTTTGTTCTTTTTGCTTAGGATTGCTTTGGCCATTCTGGCTCTTTTTTTATTCCATACAAACTTTATGGTTGTTTATTCTAATTTTATGAAAAATGACATTGGTACTTTAACAGGGATTTCATTCAATCTGTGAATTACTTTGGGCAATGTAGTAATTTTAATGATGTTGATTTTTCCAATCCATGAGCATGGGATGCTTTTCCATTTGTTTTGGACCTTTACAATTTCTTTCATCAGTGTTCTTTTTTTTTTTTTGAGTTGGAGTCTCACTCTGTTGCCCAGACTGGAGTGCAGTGGCCACTCCCGGCCACTGCAGCTTCGACCTGCTGGACTCTGGTGATCCTTCTTCCTCAGCCTTCCAAGTAGCTGGAATTACAGGCATGCGCTACCACGCCTAGCTGATTTTTTTGATTTATTGTAGAGATGAGGTCTCACTGCCCAGGCAGGTCTCGAACCCGCGGGCTCAGGCAATCCACTCACCTCAGCCTCCCAAAGGTGCGGGATTACAGGCTGAGCCACCGAGCCCGGTTATCATCAGTGTTCTATAGCTCTCCTTGTAGAGACCTTTCATCTCCTTCATTAACTATATTCCTAGTTATTTTAGCTTTTTGGCAGCTGTGGTAAATGGAATTGAGTCTTGATTTTGTTCTCAGTTTGGTTGCTGTTGTTGTGTATCAGTACTACTGGTGTGTGTGTGTGTGTGTGTGTGTGTGTGTGTGTGTGTGTGTCTGTGTGTGTGTGTGCAGACTTTTTATCCTGAGACTCTTACTGAACTCATTTATTAAGTTCAGGAGTCTTTTGGAGGTGTCTTTAGGGTTCCCTAGGTATAAGACTGTGTCATTGACATATGGAAATAGTTTGGTTTCTTCTTTTCCATTTTGGGTGGCCTTTATTTCTTTCTGTTACTCTGGCTAGGACTTTCAGTATTATATTGCATAGAAGTGGTGAAAGTGGGCAGCCTTACTTTGTTGTAGTTTGAGGGGGAATACTTTCAGCTTTTCCCTCTTCAGGATGATGTTAGCTGTGGGTTAGTCATATATGACTTTTACTGTTTTGAGGAATGTTCCCTCTATGTATGTTTAGCTAAGTGTTTTTTTTTAAATCATGAAGGGATGCAGAATTTTATCCAATAATTTTTCTGCGTCTGTTGAAACAATAATATGATTTTTTAAAAATTCTGTTTATAGGGAGGATCACATTTACTGACTTCTGTGTTGAACCATCCTTGCATCCCTGGCATAAAATCAACTTGATTGTGGGTGATTTTTGTTGTTGTTGTTGTTGTTGGATTTGGTTTGCTAAGATTTTGTTGAAGATTTCTGCATCCATATTGGTCTATAGTTTTCTTTTTCTGTTGTGTCTTTTCACGACTTTGGTATCAGGGAAACACTGATAGAATGAGTTTGGAATAATTTACTCCTTTTCAATCATGTGGAATGGCTTCAGTAAGATTTGTACCACGTCTTCTTTGAAAGTCTGGCAGAATTTGCCTGTGAGTCCATCATGTCCTGAATTTTGTTGTCATCATTGTTGGGAGACATTTACTGATTCAATCTTGCTAGTTGTTATTTGTCAGGGTTTCTATTTCTTCCTGATTCAGTGTTAGGGGATGTATGTTTCCCCGAATTTATCCACTGCTTCTAGATTGCATAATTTGTTTGCATGGAGATGTTAATAATAAAATTGGATTGTCTTTTGTATTTATAAGGTATCAGCTGTAATGTCTCTATTTTTGGTTCTGACTGAGTTAATTTTAATCTTCTCTCTTGTTAATTTGTCCAACTAGGTGTTTATCAATTTTGTTTATCTTGTCAAAGAACCAACTTTTTGTTTCAATGATCATTTCTGCTTTTTACTTTGTTTCAATTTCATTTAGTTCCATTCTAGCTGCATTCTGATCTTTGTTCTTTCTTTCTTTCTACTGGCTTTGGATCTGTTTTGTTCCTATTTTTCTAGTTGCTTCAGATGTGACATTAAATTGTTAGCATGTGATCTTCAGTCTTTTACATGTAGGCCTTAACACACTATAAAATCGCCTCTGATCACAGATTTCAGTTTGTCCCAGATGTTTTGATAGCTTGTGTTATTGTTTCCATTTACTTTGAGAAATTTTTAAGTTTCCATCTTGCTTTCATTTTTTACTCAAATATCATACATGAATGGAATGTTCAATTCCCAAGTATTTCTTTGGTTTTGAGAATTCTTGGAGTTGATTTTTAATTTTATTTCACTGTGGTATGAGAGGGTGCTTGATATGATTTTGATTTTATTTGAATTTATTTAGTCTTGATTTGTGGCCTATTATATGGTCTATCTTGGAGACTGTTCCATGTGCTGATGAGGAAAATGTATATTCCATAGTTTGGGGGTAGAATGTTCTGTATATGTCTGTTGGGTTCATTTGCTCTAGTTTTCAGTTTAAACTCCAACGATTCTTTGTTGACTTTCTGCCCTGATGATCTGTTTATTACTGTCAGTGGAATGTTGAAGCCTCCTATTAATGTGTTACTTCTGTCTCTTTCCTTTTTCCTTCTTTTCTTCCTCCCTTGCTTTTTTCCTTCTTTCCAACAAAATTTTCCAAAATAATTATTAGGATTCCAAGAGTTAGAGAAACAGGGAAAAGAGGCATGAGTATAGGTGGAGAAAAGGGAGCAAAGTTGAAAAAAGTGCTCTTGTGTGTGTAATTGTGTCAAAAGTCTGTGCAGTAAGCAGAATAATGACTCCCAAAGATATTTATGCCCTGACTTTTGAGACCTGTGAAGATGTAACCTTACATCACAAAAGGGTCTTTGAAGATGAGATGAGATGGGAGAGATGATTACCCTGATGTGCCCAATATAATTACATGAATCCTCAAAAGTAGAGAAGCTTTCTGTGCTGAAGTCAAAATAAGAGTGAGAATTGTATCCCACAAACTTAAAATTTAAAAAAATTAAAAGATAAGAGTTAAATTTGATTGTGGAAGAATGGTCAGAGAGATACAATGTCAAAGGCATTGAAAATGGAAAAAGGAGACCAAGGAATGCTCCTTAAGAGCTGTCAAAAACAAGGAAACAAATTTCCCTAAAGCCTCCAGAAAATAATGCAGCCTTGCAACATCTATATTTTCAGCCAGTGAGATCTGTGTTGGATTTCTAACCTTCTTGGCTATAATATAATACATTTGTGTTCTTTTAAGCCTCTAAGTTTGTGGCAATTTTTTTTACAGTAGCAACAGAAAATGAGCATAGCCTGCAATATTATGAGTACTGCTGTGTCTATCTTTTCTCTAGAATCACCACCTTTGTTCCTGATGTCCAAAGCAAAGTTGGCAACCATCTATTATTTTTAGTCTGGAATGCTTTCCACTGAAGGTCAGAGTAGAAAGAGGACTGGGGCAGACATTGAGATATGTGGGTTTAAGTTCGGTTCTTCCACTTGGTAATTGCATAACCTGGCACCCACAACCCTCTGGCTTCAGGTTTCCTTATCTCCACAAGGAGAAGTTTGGACTAAGGATAACTTCTAATTTTTTTCAGTGCTGACTCTTGATGACTTACCTGAGTGCCTGACCCTCTGAGATTCTCTGTTAATAGAGGACAAACAAATGTAGTCCCATCCATCAATAAGTGGCACTTTAGAAAAGGTATCACAAGTAAGAGTTTTATATTTCATACTTAATTTTTGAAAATAGTTTTTCTTGTTTGGTGAAGGATGAATATGAGAGTTTAAATGTATCAGCCAAAGGAAAATGTATTATATTAATTTTTTAATTTTTATGATTATTTATTAAGTAATAAGATTTTAAGACTATTTAGGATGCAAGAGAATTTGGATTAAATATGGGACGAGAAACTTCCGTTTATTTTTCAGCAGAATATAAGGAAGGAACCTCAAAAAACCACAAATTTATTAAAATTGTGTATTCTTGCATGTTTAGACTTCAGTCAACTCCAAAATACTCCCCTTTTGAGGCAATATACCTATTGAGATGCCTTTTCCACTGCACAAAACAGTGTTTGAACTTGTCACTTTTTATGCCTTTCAGTGTTTCTGCCATTTTGAAATTTTTGTTTCTCTTCTTCCACATCAGCAAAACGTTTCCTGTTGAGAACGTTTTTCATCCAGGGAAGCAAATCAAAGCCAAAAAAATTACTTGGGGTGAGATCAGGTAAAGAGGAAGGTGGGGCATGGGGATCATGCTGTTTTTGGTCAAAAATTGCTAAACACTCAGCATGATGTGGGCAGGTGCACTTGTAAATTACCCATCATGAAAAAAGCAAATGTATTGAAAGAATCTCCACCCCAAAATTTACTGAAGTCAAGTGCAGCCTCCCACAACAATGCTAACTGGCACACTGATACTGATGGGTTCCTAGAACACTTACATGGTAAGGGAAGCCTGTACTATAAGGGACCCACTCTCCAAAAAATAATTCCATCTTGAGGTCCTCTCTTGTGTTACTTACCTATTTTACAGTTATTAGAAAGCAGAATTGATTGTGTACATAACTTCTTTTCAATATGAAACATAAAATACAGATTTTCCGATAATATATATTTTTCTTATTTTCACCCCATCAAGAGTTTTGCCTTTTTAAGTCTGCTTAGTAATTCTTTTCCCTTAGAACATTTTATACTATGTTTTTGGCATGATATTTTACTCTGCCTCAATATATTTTTTTTACATTTCTTACTCATTTCTTATTTTCATCAATCTTTTTACTCATGGATTTTTAAAGACCTATTAACACAGACCTCACTTTCCTTAGGTTTTTTGTAGTTATTTTGCCATTAATAATAATATCTGTTAAATGGTTTATTTATTATACATCAGTTACCTTCAAAATACTCTCTGTTTTATGCAATACACCTATCGAGATGCTTTTTCCCCTGCAAAAAAAACAGTTTTTGAACCTGTCACTTGATGCCTTTCAGTGCTTTGGCTGCTGAAGTGAAGAAAATATCTACTTTAGTTTTAGAGCAATTTTGCATGCCGATTATAAAATCCTTACTTTGGCAATTCTTATTTTCCTTTATTGTCAGGCAAATGAACATAAGGAAATTAAACACATTAGAAAAGAACCTCTCTTTAATTTTTTTGGTCTGAAAATCAGAAATTTGTATAAAATACACCAACATTTCTTGCAGTCATAGTGTGATTTGTGTAAACTGATATGCAATATTAGGAACACAAAATCATAGACTATCAGAGTGTTGAAGGAAGCCTAAAATACTGTTATTATAATCAGCGTCATTACTGTTTTTCAAATTTCTTTTATTGTAGTGAGACCGCTTTACATGTGACTTATTCTCTTAACAGATGCTTAAGTGTAAAATAGAGTGTTATTAATTTTAGGGACAATGTTGTAAGCAGACCTTTAAACTGTATTCAACTTGCACAATTGAGACTATGTTCTTTGATTAGCAGCACCCCGTTTCCCCTTCCTCTAGTCCCTTTAAACCATCTTTTTACCTCTGATCCTGTGAGTTTGACTGTTTTAGATTCCTTTTATGAGTGAAATCATGCAATACTTGGTCTGCCGTAATGGGCTTATATGACTTAGCATAATGTCCTCAAGGTGCATCCAAGTTGTCACATATTGCAGGCTTTTCTTCCTCTTGAAGGCAGAATAGAAATTCTGGGAGGATTCCAGTGGAGCCAGTCAGACTATGTGTGTCCCAGTATGGGTGAGTGTGTGTATGGAAACTTTCACATACGTAAGTGGGTATGTGAGTGGCTGACTGAGTGGGGACTCGGGAGTGTGACCAAGGATCTCCTGGTGAAGTGGCTGATGTTGCAGCTGCTCAACTTTGACCCTAGTGCTCCCCAAGACACAAAAGCCAAGTTCCATTTTCTTTAAATCAGCAAAGCTCTTCCTGAGAGGAAGCTGCCAGGAGTGACTGCTGACTCCAGCTCTGCCTCACCAATGCAGAACCTGGCCAGAATCTGGCAGCAAGGACTGCAGAGGGAGCACAGTGAGGGAGCCCAGAGGCAGAGCCTTGCTGGATAAGACTCAAGAGGCAACCTGCCACCACCTTGAAAACTGAGCAAGAAAGTGCTTTGGCTTGCCCACCATTGAGTGACAGACTCGTTCTCTGTGACTGGTGGGTTAACCACTCAAAGTTTGATGTTGATTCAGAGGGAATATCCTGAAAGCACACAGGACAATGTGACCAGAAAAGGATGATGAAGACCTTCAGCCACAGGACAATGTGACCAGAAAAGGATGATGAAGACCTTAGAAGAGATCAGCAGTGAGTCAGGGGATGACACACCTCTTCCTCCCTAGCAACCTTCAGAATGTCAGACCCACATGGCAGGGGCATGACTGAGAGGAAGAACTCAGGAGAACCTTGATGCTAGCCATGATAGGAGGACTCTACTGCAGGATAACCATGGGCTGGGGTGCCCTCCTCCCCCAGTAACTGAGGAACTGACAATCCTGCACCTCTCCACTGGAGGGGATCTCCCTGACCATATGAGAGTAGGAGGGAGAGGACAGAACCCCTACCCACCCTACCACCTTCCTCCTCTCCCCATTGGACACTGGGAGTATTGTCAATAAGGTGGCAGTTTCCCAAGAGACAGCAGAGAAGCTTAACTGTGAGCAGCTGAGAGGAACAATTAGAGAACCTGCCACAATAGAGCAGGTTGTTTTTTTCTGTTTGCTTTAGGTTTTTTTCTTTTATTCTTTTCCTTTGTGCATGAATGTGTATGTAAGGATTCTATCTGCATCCCCCCTCACTGTTTTGTTCTTTCTTCTTTTTTTTCTTTCTTAGCCTTTTGTCTTTCTTCTTTCATTTTTTGTTTTCTGTTTATGTGGGTAAGTGAGTGATTGAGTGTCCCTCTTTCAGTTTTTAAAGTTTGTTTGTTTTTTGTCTTTTTCTTCTCTTATTTTTATGTTAATGTATGTGTGAATTTATGTGTGAGGGTTTGATTTGAATTCCTTTTTTCCTCTTCTCCTTTTTTTCTTCTCCTTTCATTTTGTGTTGTGTGTGTGTGTGGTCTTCCTGTTTTTGTTTGTTTGTTTTCCTTTGCTTTTTTGCATTTTTTCCCAATTTGTTTTTGTTTATATTTGTCATGCATGTTTGTGTGTTTAATTGTTTTTTACTGTGGTTTCTGCATTTCTTTTCAGTGTCTTTTAAAAATTTTTGTTTATTTTTGACCATCTTATTTCATTCTACTTCTCTGTCCTCCTCATTGTTGTTACAATATCTTGGACTCAGGGGGTACATACATGTACTCATAGCATCATCATATAGAGTGGTGGTGGGGAGTGGATCTCATGGAAACCATACACAATTGGTAAGCATTGTGATTTTCTAGTAGATTCTGAATCCTGGCTCCCCATCATCCACCTTATTAGACTCTCAAAACTACAGGAGACTGTAAAGTTTCTTACAAAGCCCCATTTCAAAATAGAACAATTTCAGAGCCCTGACCAGGGAAGAATAGAGGGTTGAACAAACATCAGAAGTGAAAGCCTCTCCCACTGCCTCTGAATAATGGAACTAAAGTGAAAACAGATTGGTCACACGTGTGAAAAAATCAACAGAAGAACATAGGTATTTCCCAATGTAACAAAAAAAGCCTGAAAAGTCAGATCCTAGAACCCAGGCAATGAAAGTCACCAATGGCCAGCACCAGAATACAACAGGGATTAAAGAACGGATGGAAAGAGTGAATAAGACTCAAGAAAGACAAGATACTACATTGAAAGAACTTGTAGCCAGACTCAGTGGCTCAGCCTGTAATCCCGCACCTTTGGGAGGTTGAGGTGAGTGGATTGCCTGAGCCCACGGGTTCGAGACCCGCCTGGGCAGTGGGACCTCATCCCTACAATAAATCAAAAAAAATCAGCTTGGCATGGTAGCACATGTCTGTAATTCCGGCTACTTGGAAAGCTGAGGCGGAAGGATTGCCGGAGCCCAGCAGGCAAGGCTGCGGTGGCTGGGAGCAGCCACTGCACTCCAGTCTGGGTGACCGAGTAAGACTCCATCTCAAAAAAAAAAGAAATAACTTGTAACAGAGATCTTGGCCATACAAAATTTCATCCAGGAAATAAATAGCAAGATGACAAACATGGAAAGCAGAAATTAACCAAGTAGAAGAAAGAATCTCAGAACTTGAAGACCAAAACACGGAATTAACATGATCTGTAAAATAAAATAAAATAAAAAGAATGCTCAGAAAGAAAGAACAAAGTCTCCAAGATATGTGTGATTGTATCAAGAGACTGGATCTGTGCCAGATTCGTATCCCAGAAGAAGACAGGGAAATAAAGAACATCAAGAGAACCTCTAAAAGACATCATTTGAGAAGACCAACCTCTGGCAACGTAGTAACTCAACAACACAAAGTAGGTACAAAAGAAAAAATCCTAAAGGCAGCAAGAGAGACAGTTCAGACTATTTACCAGGAAAACCAATCAGAATAGCAGCAGAACTTATGACAGAAACACTACAAGCTAGAAGGGACTAGAGTCCAATATTCAAAGTCCTCACAGATAAACAATTTCAACCAAGGATTTCCTATCCAGTCAAGCTCAGCTTCATTAGTGATGGAGAATTAAAATTCTTTCCAGACATCCATCACCAAGAGATTATATAACTTTCAGACCAGCTCTAGAGGAGATGCTTTAAAATGTACAAGGGGCACATTGGGAAGATAGCAACAGCATAGGTGAACCGCTGAGATTCTCTGAACGTGAGTTCCCAAAAAAGCTATTACTTCTCTTCCCCCATCCCCCAGCCCACCACCAACCATGCTGGTGCCAGGCACAGGAACTTCGGTCCCATGCAGGGCCAGCCCCCTACTGCTGCTGTTCCACTGCTTGTGTGGGAGTCTCTGGTCCCAGCCCCCTCCAACTCCCTCCCTGGCTGCATTGTCTCCAGCCCGACACCCGGCACCAAGCCGCTGGTCACACAAGGAAGCTCTGGGTGCCTGCCCCTCAGAAACACCGGTCCCATTCCTGGCTGAAGTACCCTGTGGGGGGCCCAGGGCCACTCTCGCCACTCACAACCTGTGCTTTGGAGCTTTGGAGCTCTGCAACTCCGGGCCTACCCTGGCTGAGGCACTCAGCGTGAGACCCCAAGCTGGGGGACCCAGACAAGCAGAGAAAAACAGATCTGTTTAAATGCCTCGCCATTCTCCAGGCAGAGACTTCCATTGCCCCACCCACCTATCAACAAACTTTACCTCATTTCCTAAGGCCAGATATTGTGGCCCCCTGCTGCTGCTGTTCCACTGCGTGTGTGGGAATCTTGGGTCCCAGCCCACTCCAGCTCCCTCGCCGGCTGCCAGCCCAGCACCTAGCACCAAGCCGCTGGTCACACAGGGAGGCTCTGGGTGCCCACCCCTCAGAGACACCGGTCCCATTCCTGGCTGAAGTACCCTGTGGGGGACCCAGAGCCACTCTCACTGCCCACCGCCTGCCCTTTGAAGCTTTGGAGCTCTGGAATTCCCAGCCCTCCCTGGTTGAGGCACTCAGTGCGAGACCCCCAAGCCGGGGGAACCAGACAAGTGGAGAAAAACAGATATGCTTAAACTGCCTCGCCATTCTCCAGGCAGAGACTTCCATTGCCCCGCCCACCTATCAAGAAACTTTAACTCATTTCCTAAGGCCAGATATTGCAGCCCCCTGCTGCTGCTGTTCCACTGTGTGCATGGGAGTCTTGGGTCCCAGCCCCCTCCAGGTCCCTCCCCGGCTGCATTGTCTCCAGCCCAGGACCTGGCACCAAGCCGCTGGTCACACAGGGAGGCTCTGGGCGCCCGCCCCTCAGAGACACTGGTCCCATTCCTG
>NW_007231101.1:36198-36980 GCF_000164805.1 Carlito syrichta | reverse complement strand
TCTGCAGTGCCCACCATCTCAGTCACCTACCCAGGATGTATCTGAATTACCTTATTTTCCCATGCAGCACATTTAGAACTTCATAATTATAACTTTTGATTTTGTATTTCTCTTCCTGCCTCTTATGTCATTTCTTGGTTCCTAAGTTTCCTAAGGAGATTTTTTTCTCTCTCCTTCTATATAATAATCCACAGCCAACTCAAGAACATGTGCTTGGTGAGGTGGGTGGGGAAGAAACTTAAGTCTATAAAGAAACCACAGGAGTTAAAGTTAACTTTCCACAGTTCCCTCTGTGAACAGCACTGGGGCACCTGATCCAACCCTTCCTTCCTAGGTCTGCTCATGATAGATTAAAGAACCTAAAGAGTGCTTCAGGGTACACATAGACCTCAGCTACTTTACAGTGTAAAAGCAGTACATCTATTTTCACCCCTTGAGGCCTACCAAGTCAGTATATGGGAAGACTCTTTCCCTGTTCTTGAATCCCTGTCTCAGGCAGACCTTAGAAACTTCTCTGCTGGCCACAAAGACAAGTAACCTGTATCCTGAGGATGCCTGTGCTTGCAAAGGTAGGTCCCTCCAAATTCACTGGGTGACTGGCCTGGCCTATGTCCTTGAGCTACCTAGGTAGACTCTGCATTTTGTGACCTACCATGTAGAAGCAGCTGCTCATCTACCGAGAAAGCCTATGAATATGCTTTGTAATCTACTAAGCTCAAACTGTCAAATGGCCTATGCTTTATAACCTCTACCCAGGCTGCAGCCATCAAAAAAGCCAGCTG
>NW_007231101.1:16709-36178 GCF_000164805.1 Carlito syrichta | reverse complement strand
TTCGCACTTCTCTCTTTTGCTTATTTTGACTTATGATTTTATCATTGTAACTGTTGGTTTAGATCACGTTTGTTGTTTACCTTCTGACTTACACTGTTTCTTGATTTTATTGGCCTGTCTCTGTGTAGCTATCAGTACTCTTTAGGTAATCTTTCTTACGGGTCTTTCTTCATTTCTTCCCGGCCCTGTGTCTCTTTCTCACCTGATAGTTGGTATGTATATCGGTTTTCCCTCTCACACTTCTCTCTTTCTAGCTCCCTATTTGCCCCCCCTTCCTCCATTATTTTCCTCTTTTATACACCGCCTTTTTAAATCTAGGGACCAAGACTACATACTGCTGAATAGACAGTCTGTAAAGCAGAGGGAAAAGTGAAAAAGGCAGAAGCGCCTCAAAAGGAAGAACAGGACATTGCAGAAGAGAAATAAAAGCAACCACATCTTCCCTCAAAAACAGAATTGAAGAAGGGGAGGGAAAGGGGGAGAAGGATAAAAATCTACAGAAATGAAGAAAAACCAAAAGAAGAGTATGGGTCTCTCCCAGACGCCAGGGAGAGCAGACACTGAGAAAACTGACTTTGGAAAGCAAACAATGAAAAGCCCCCAGAATGAAGAGTCTCAAACTACAAATGTAGATATCAAGACAATAATGGAGAGATTAAAAAGAATTGAGGAGACACAAGAAGAAACTAGGAAGGAGCTGATGTCTGAGACAACAGTAATAAAGAATACTGTGAATGAAATAAATAACAAACTGATAAGCATGGAAAGCAGAATTACCCAAGCAGAAGAAAGAATCTCAGAGCTTGAGGACCAAAATATACAAATAACCCAAACTCTTAAAACACAGAAAAAAAGCTCAAAAAGACAGAACAAAACCATCAAGAGATGAGTGCCTACCTCAAGAGGCCTAACCTAAGAGCAATCAAATTCCCAGAGGCAGAAAGAGAAACAGAGACCACATTGGAACAAACTTTCCATGAGATTATTCAAGAAAACTTCCCTTATCTAATCAGTGATGCAAAAATTCAAACACAAGAGATTCAGAGAACCCCTGCAATACAACAAATTAGAAGACCAACTCCTAGACACAAAATAATTCACCCGAATAAAGTAGGCACAAAAGAAAAAATCCTAAAGGCAGCAAGAGAAAAAGGCCAGAACACCTACTAGGGAAGACCAATCAGAATAGCAGTAGATTTATCTACAAAAACGCTGCAAGCAAGGAGAGCTTGGAGCCCTATCTTCAAAGTCCTAAAAGATAAACAATTTCAACCAAGAATAACCTACCCAGCCAAGCTAAGCTTCATCAGTGAGGGAGAATTAAAACCTTTCCAAGATATTAAATCCCTAAGAATTTATGCTGCCACCAAACCATCTCTATATGAAACACTTAAGAAAGTACTAAACACAGAAGAAAAGGAAAAGAGAACAACGTTCTTCAAAAGAGTACAGGAAAAGAATAAAATATACAAGAACCTACCCCAAAATCAAAAGAAAGACAAACAAAACAAGTGGAAGAACAACAACTCAATAAGAACTCCATGATAGGGATGAACGCTCACATTTCAATAATTAGCCTGAATGTGAATGGACTAAACGCACCACTGAAAAGACATAGAATGACAAAATGGATAAAATATCACCAGGCAACAATATACTGCCTTCAAGAGACCCATCTCACTAGAAAGGACATACACAGACTCAAAGTAAGAGGATGGGAAACAAATTTTCAGGCGAATGGAACACAAAAGAAAGGAGGAGTCGCGATCCTAATTTCAGACAAAATACCATTTAACTATCAAAAATTTAAAAAGCTACAGAGGGCCACTACATAATGATAAAAGGTTCACTCCATCAACAAGAAATATCTATCCTAAACATATATGCACCCAACATAGGTGCACCAACATTCATAAAGCAACTTCTAGGAAAACTAAAGAAAGACATTGTCTCTAACACCATCATAACGGGGGATTTTAATACACCACTCACAACCCTACACAGATCATCAGAAAAAAAAATCGAGCAAAGAGATTCGGAACCTAAATGAGACTTTGGACCAAATGGACTTAATTGATACCTACAGAACACTCCATCCAAAGACCACAGAATATACATTCTACTCGTCACTGCATGGAACATATTCTAAGATCAACCCCATAATTGGATACAAATCAAGCATAAGCAAATTTAAAAGAACTGAAATTCTACCAAGCACCTTTTCAGACCACAGTGGACTAAAAATAAACATTGAAACCAACAAGATCCCCCCAAAACCCACAAAGACATGGACACTAAACAGCATGATGCTAAACAACCACTGGGTCAATGATGAAATCAAAAAAGAGATCAAAAGATACTTGGAAACAAATGAAAATAAAGAAACATCTTACCAAAATCTTTGGGATGCCTTAAAAGCTGTAATAAGAGGGGAATTTATATCCCTACAAACACACATGAGAAAAATGGAAGGAACAAAAATTAACAACCTAACAAGCCACCTAAAGAAGCTGGAAAAGCAAGACCACAAAAACCCTAATTTCAGCAAAAGAATCCAGATCACCAAAATAAAAGCCCAAATCCAGGACATAGAAGACAAAAAGATAATACAAAAAAATCAATGAAACAAAAACTGGTTCTTTGAAAGGATAAACAAGATCGATGATCCCCTAGCTAGACTGACCAAGAAAAAACGAGAAAAAAACAAATAAGCACAATCAGAAACACAAAATATGAAGTCACATCTGACCCTGAAGAAATACAAAAGATTAGAGGCTACTACGTACACTTGTATGGAAATAAAACTTGAAAACCTTAAGGAAAAGGAGGACTTTCTGACATCACACAACCTACCTACGTTGAAACAAGAAGAAATTGAGACCCTAAATAGACCAATAACACTCAAGGAAATCGACTACGTAATAAGAAAACTTCCTACAAAAAAAAGCCCTGGACCAGAAGGCTTTCCAGTAGAATTCTACAAGACATTTAAGGAGGAAGTGATACCAATCCTACTGAAGGTATTCCAGGCGATTGAAAAAGATGGAACGCTCCCCAAATCATTTTACGAAGCCAGTATCACATTGATACCCAAGTCAGGTAAAGATGCAACAAAGAAAGAGAACTATGGGCCAATATCTTTGATGAACATAGATGCTAAAATTCTCAACAAGATCCTAGCAAACCGGATTCAGCAATACATCTCAAAAATCATCCATCATGACCAAGTAGGTTTCATTCCTGGGATGCAAGTCTGGTTCAACATTCATAAAACCATAAATGTAATTAAATACATCAAGAGATGTCAAAACAAAAACCCCATGATTATATCATTTGATGCAGAAAAAGCTTTTGATAAAATCAAGCACCTCTTCTTGATAAAAACCCTTTAACATCTAGGCATACAGGAAGCATACCTCAAAATAGTAAAAGCCATCTACGAGAAACCCACAGCCAGCATATTCCTAAATGGACAAAAATTGGAACCATTTTCCCTGAAAATTGGAACAAGACAAGCATGCCCACTCTCACCCCTCCTGTTCAATATAGTATTGGAAGTCCTGGCTCGAGCAATCAGATAACAGAAGGCAATCAGGGGTATTCAAATAGGAAAAGAGGAAGTCAAGTTATCGCTCTTTGCAGATGATATGATAGTGTACCTTGAAAACCCAAGAGAATCTGCCAAAAACCTCCTTACACTGATAAAGGCCTTTGGCAATTCTCAGGATACAAAATAAATGTGCAAAAGACAATCGCATTTCTCTACACCAATAATAAACAAACAGAAACCCAAATAAAAAACACAATTCCATTCACAATAGCCACAAAAAAAATGAAATACCTTGGCATCTTCCTAACCAGAGAAGTGAAAGAACTTTACAATAAAAACTACAAAACACTGCTCAAAGAAATCAAAGCTGACACAAACAAGTGGAAAAATACCCCATGCTCATGGATTGGAAGAATCAACATTGTGAAGTTAGCCATCTTACCTAAGGCAATCTACAAATTCAATGCAATAACCATCAAATTACCAGCAACTTCTTCTCAGACTTAGAAAAAACAACACAGGAATTCATATGGAAACACAAATGTCCAATAATAGCCAGAACAATCCTCAGCAATAAAAATGAAGCAGGTGGTATCACATTACCAGACTTCAAACTTTACTATAAAGCTACAATCATCAAAACAGCTAGGTACTGGTATAGGAACAGGCATATAGATCAATGGAACAGAATTGAGATTCCAGAAGCAAAACCTCAATTTCTCAACCAACTCATCTTCAACAAACCCTCCACCACCTACCACTGGGGAGAGGAGAACCTATTCAGTAAATTGTACTGGGAAAACTGGCTAACCACATGCAGAAGATTGAAACAGGACCCCTATCTATCCCCATGCACAAAGGTTAACTCCAAATGGATCAGAGACCTAAATGTAAAACCTCAAACCATAAGAACCTTAGAAAATGAAGGAAATACCCTCATGGAAATCGGAACTGGCATCCAATTCCTGAACAAAACCCAAAACCCACAGCTCATAAGAGAGAAGATAGACAAGTGGGACCTTATTTAACTGACAAGCTTCTGCAAAGTCAAAGAAACCATCAAGAGATCAGGGAGATAGCCCACAGACTGGGAAAAAATATTTACCAACACCAGGTCTGACAAAGGCTCAACATCCTGGATCTACAAGGAACTCAAACATGCTGAAAAGATAAAAAACAAACAACCCCATTATAAAATGGGCAAAAGATATGAACAGACACTTCACAAAGGAAGACATCCGAGCAGCCAACAAACACATGAAGAAATGTTCAAACTCATTAATCATCAGGGAGATGCAAATCAAAACCACACTGAGATACCACCTAACCCCAGTCAGAATGGCAATTATCAACAACTCAAAAAATAACAGCTGCTGGAGAGGGTGTGGTGAAAAGGGAACACTTCTACACTGTTGGTGGGAGTGTAAACTAGTGCAACCTCTGTGGAAAGCAGTGTGGCGATTCTTAAAAGCTCTAAATACCAACCTCCCATATGACCCCGCAATCCCCCTACTGGGAATATATCCTGAAGAACACAAATCACTCTATAAAAAAGATACCTGCACACACATGTTTATCGCAGCATTGTTCACAATAGCAAGAACCTGGAAACAGCCATGCTGCCCATCAAAAGAGGACTGGATTGAAAAAATGTGGTACATATACACGATGGAATACTACACAGCCATAAAAAAGAACAAAATCATGAACTTCGCAGCAATCTGGATGCAACTAGAGTCTATAATACTGAGTGACCTCTCACAGAAACAAAGATCTGAGTATCACATGTTCTCACTCATATAATGGACCTTAAACATCCAATGCAATACTATACGAAAATGACTGACTGTACTGGGAAACTATGGTGGGGGGAGGGAGATGGGACTGACAGTAGCAAATATCTGTCTGGGAATGGGGAAACACCCCATATCAACAGGGTGCCTGAATGAAACGCAATTGTATACCTAACCCTTAACTGTACCCCACAACTTCACAATAAAAAAAATAAAAATAAAACAAAAAGAACCCCATGTTGGAGATCAACAATCAAATTTCAATAATCAACCTGAATCTTAATGGACTAAATGCACCCTCGAAAACACAGAGCCAGGCTCAGTGGCTCAGCCTGTAATCCTACACCTTTGGGAGGCTGAGGTGAGTGGATTGCCTGAGCCTGCGGGTTCAAGACCCGCCTGGGCAGTGAGACCTCATCTCTACAATAAATCAAAAAATCAGCCGGGCATGGTAGTGCATGCCTGTAATTCTGGCTACTTGGAAGGCTGAGGCAGGAGGATTGCCGGAGCCCAGCAGGTCGAGGCTATGGTGGCTGGGAGCGGCCATTGAACTCCAGTCTTGGTGACAGAGTGAGAATCCAACTCAAAAAAAAGAAAAGAAAAGAAAATACACAGAATGGAAAACTTGATAAAGAGCCATGGCCCAATAATTTGCTGCATCCAGGAAACTCACCTCACAACATGGGACGCACACAGACTCAAAGTTAGAGAGTGGTAAACAAATTTCCAGACAAATGAATCATAAAAGAAGGCAGGAGTCATGATCATAATATTAGATAAAACAATCTTTTAGCTATCAAAAAAATTTTTAAATGTATGGAAGAACATTACATAATGATAAAAATTTCAATTCATTAACAAGAAAAATCCATCCTAAACATATATGCACCCAACACAGGAGCAGCAGTGCTTATAAAGCAACTACTAAATAAACTAAAAAAAGATATTGACTCTAACACTGTAATAGCTGGGAGCTGAAATACCCCACTAACAACCCTAGAAAGATCACCGAGGCAAAAAATCAACAAAGAGATTTGGAACCTCAACTTGACACTTGATCAAATAGACTTAATAGATATCTACAGAATGCTTCACCCAACAACCATGGAATATGCATTCTACTCACCACCACATGGAACATACTCCAAGATCAATCACATCCTTGGCCATAAATTAAGCATAAACACATTTCATGAGATTGAAATTCTGCCAGGCACCTTCTCAGACCACAGTGGAATAAAAATAAATATCAACATAAAGTTCTCCCCAAATCCTAAAAGGTATGAACACTAAATAGCATGATACTGAGCAACTACTGGATCAACACAGTAATCAAAACAGAAATTAAAACATTCCTGGAAACAAAGGAAAATGTGGAAACATCTTACCAATCCTGTGGGATGCCATGAAATCAGTTCTAAGAGGGGAATTTATATCTCTATGAACACACATCAAGAAAATGGAAAGATCATAAATTAACAGTCTAACAAATCACCTAAGGAAGTTGAAAAGACAAGGCCATCAAAACCTAACTTTAGCAGAAGAATCCAGAACACTAGAGTAAAAGCCCAAATATGGGACATAGAAGACAAAAATATCATAGAAAAAATCAACAAAACAAAAATTGGTTCTTTGAAATAATAAACAAGATTGATGGGCCCCTAGCCAGAATGACCAAGAAAAATAAACACAATCAGGTACACAAAAGACAACCACCAGTGTGGGCTACCACGTCCAGCTAATTTTTGATTTATTGTAAAGATAGGTCTTGCTGAGTTGCTTTGGCTGGTCTCTAACCTGTGGGATCAGGCAATCCATTCACCTCGGCCTCCCAAATTGCTGGGATTACAGGTTGAGCCACTGATCCCAGCAGGACATTCTTATACTTACATTTTACCCCATATTTAAAAGAACTTTAAAATACTTATTGCTATATTTAAAAGAACTTTATTCTTTTTAAAATTATTCACAGACTGAATCTGTATTTCTTTTTTTCCTTTTTCTAAATGGATGGTTTACCTATTTATTTAAGGAGAGATGGCAAATGCACTCCAAACGACTGGTGATTAAGAGAGTACGTAAGCAAGAGAAAAGTTGTGTTAAGGCAGTAGGATAAATTTTCAAGGGGAAGTCAGCTCTTTACCTATAAGTAAGTCAAAGAACATGCTAGAGGAGGAGAGCATCACAAACAACCTCTCACAGGCAGAACTGCTGCCACCAAGTTTGGGGAGGAGCGAGATATGCTCATCTACAGTGGAAAACACATGTGGGACCAGGGCTGAAACAGTTACTGCAGGGTGAGAGAGGATTGTGCTGAGGATCATGATAAGGGAGAGAAACCTAGACCCCAAATGGGAGGCAGCAGTCAGCTAAGAGAGGTTTCCCCATAGAAAAGACTTCATAGGAAGGAATGCTTAAAAGCAGAACCATTTGGGATGAGTTGACAGCAAGACTGAGTGGACATGAGCTGAGACATTGTAAGAACACAGGCACAGAGAGGGTTTTACACATTCCAAAGTTGTAAATTGTAGTTTTTGTTTTAAAATCCTTGAAAACTTATCAGAATGGCAAGAGACAAAGACAGCAGTGATATTGTTAAAACAGAAGCTGTAAGAAGTAAAACAACAAATGAGATAAAATTAGAACATGAAATTCTGAATTAAGAAAAAAAGAGTTTAGATAACAAAAGACAACATAATTTGGCAAGGTTGTTCTCTGTATATATACAGCTGTCAGGGAATAGAGAACTCAAAGAGACTACCTCCTAAATTAAGCACAGCTGCGACGTGAAGGCAAGGTGTCATGTAGGCTAAACTTTTGGTATATTTTTGACCTGTGAATACAATGCTTCTATAATTTGTTCGTGATTTGAATTACTGTGTACCTTTCTGACTTTTAGATAGCAAGAAAAGCAGAAACACTAATTTTAGAATGTGGGGTGGGCAAGGAAAAAATAATATGTAATTATCATATAAGCTAATGGGAGAAAGAAGAAAGGCAGGTGATACACAGAATTTGTTTGAGGGGTGTTTATTTCATGATAGACGGAAACCCTTTTTATGCCAATACTATAACCAGATCACTCAACAGGTCAATAGAAATTGAGTAAATTTAAACATTAAATGAAAAATTTTTCTCTTTTACATAAAAAATTTTTTATTTAAAAATTTTTAAACTTAAATTTTATTTCTTTCAGGTTCCATTTTTTGATCCTGAAATATACCTAATGATCTGAAATTTCTTTCAGTTGTCTGCATCATTTTCTGCAACAATATAGAAAGAGACATTTTTGGTCCTTAATTTTTCCATTCTTGGGTGAACTGAACTCACAAGTAAACTTTCCCAGAATGAACATTAGTTTTAGTAAGTAGTTCTGAAGGAATTTTCGAATATTTCATTGCAATTTTTTCTTCGGGAATGATGACATAAAGCTTGTGATAATTATTGCTGGCTTTCCCTTCTACTGCCTGATTTTGCCTACTGTCCTTGGTTTATGGCCCTTTTCTTTTTTTAGTTAGAGCCTCACTCTGTCACCCAGGCTGGAGTGCAGTGGCATGCTCATGGCCACCTTAGTGTCCACCTGCTGGGCTCAGGTGATCCTTCTGCCTCAGCCTTCCAAGGAGTTGGAATTATAGGCATGTGTCACTATGCCTGGCTAACTTTTTGATTTATTGTAGAGATGAGGTCTTGCCAAGCAGCCCAGGCTGATCTCAATCCCATGGACTCAGGCAATCTTCTCACTTCGGCCTCCCAAGGTGCTGGGATTACAGGCTTGAACCATCACCCCAGGCCACTTATGGTCCTTTTTATATTTGTTGTTGGATATTAGCTATGTGTGCGTAAGGTGGCCATTTATCTCTTTTTTTTCTCAGACCCTACATCCTTTGAGCCATACTTTCAACATGTATCAGTCACACTCTTGCCCTCGTCCTGTCTACATTAGCGCAAGATATGAAAGACCTAAGTGTCACACAGATGCAGTTACGTTATCCGGTGAACCCATAAGCCTTTTTCTGACAAGAGCATAAATGGGTGCTTTGTGGAATGTTATAGTGTCCTCCATGGCACCAACACCAAAGGTTAGAAATGTAACCATTGAAACAAAGTTCTCCCTCATATCTTGGTTTTTAATATTACTGTCTATGTATCCATGGCTTTATATCAATTATACAGCTAAACTTCTGAAACTGCAAAGAGACAAAAAGACAAATATAAAAGAATCTCATTTCTTATTTTCTGTTCAGCATTCTAGACTTAAAGTGCAAAAGTTACTTAAATAGTTAAATTTTAGATAGAAACTCGGGTATTCTGAGGGAAGATTACACTGAGGTGAGATGTCTGGGCTAGGCAAGAATTTGTTTTCTAAAGCAGTTTCCTACCTCATAGATCAGTGCTTCTTGAACTATTTGTAGTAAAGGGCTAACATCCCCCCTCCCCAACCTTGTCTCTGCAGACTGATATCTTTGTAAAGTACAGTGAAAGCTAATAACAAAAATAAAAACAAATACATATAAACCACAAGGCCCCCATTTAATATTAGCTTAAATATATAAAATTACTCTAGCAAGTTGCTATAAAAGTTTTTGTAAATGGTCCTCTCAAGATATGTACTTAATCTTATCTCAGATAGCAGTAAAGAGCTTGGGCATTAGACAGTTATGGACTTTGAAGGAAACTCTCATTGATATGATTAATGTTCAGTATTCTTAATTTCCCAGAAAAGAGATTTTTCACATCGTGGAGGAGAACATTATCCAAGAACAAAATTAATGGACAAAAGAAAGGAATGGTGTCTTAGTTTGCTTTCTGTTGTTTATAATAGAATAACAGAAACTGGAGAAAGAAAATTTATTTCTTACAATGTTGGAGGCTGGGAGATCCAAGAGCATGCATGGCTCAGCATCTGATGAGGACTTTCTTCTCAGTGGAAGCTTTGCAGTCCTGATGTTGGCCGGAGCAGTCATGGTGAGGGGGCTGAGAGTGCTAACATGCTTGCTTCCTCTTCTTAGAAAGTCACCAGTTCTACTCCTATGATAACCCACTAATCCATGAACCGATTACTCTATTAATCCAAGAATGGAACAGAATCCATTCATGAGGAGATAGCCTTCATGGTCCAGCTGGCATAGACTTGGCTCTGAAATGTGCTCACCTCTCCAAGAAGCAAGCTGTGCTGAGAAAGTGAGCACTGAGATAACACGACTTGTGGTGTGCTGAGGCTGGGCAGAAGCCAGCTGCCAAGTCAACAAAACCACAACTTATGCTTGGGCATGTTATTCCGAAAGTCCCTATGCCTGAAAGGAGATGAATAAAATGGTGACCACCCAAGCTACGTTTTGTATTTTTTTAGAAGAAAGTCCCTGATAAGTCAGCTTGAGGCAGAATGTGAGACTATAAGAAACCAAAGGCGACACACTGTTCTGTTCAGGACCACGTGATCACCAGCCCATAAACTTGAAGTATGAACCTAAGTTCTGCCACTCCCTAGATCTGTGAGCCTACAAATGTAACTTCTCTAAGAATTGCTTTCTATATGCAGAAAAAGTGGAGCTAACGCTAGTGTCTACCTCACAGCACTTGCGCCGGGAGGATTAAAATATGGTGCTCAGTGCATATTAGTTATTATTATAAATACTACATATTTCATATGTCAACAACATCACTGCAAGTTCTAAGGCCATCGGACAGGTATAATTTAAGCACATTTACTTTGTATTACATATGAACACATTTCTCAAAATCTCGTACAGAAAATTAATTGTGCTCCACACATAAAGGCCCCCAAAATTGGGAAATCCTGCATGTTTTCAGATTTGCAAGGCACATTATTATATAAAGATTTTTTGGAAATCATGTGCAAATAACTCTGTGCACATTTATGTAACACATCCTTCCTAAAACTATTTCACCACACAATGTGTTTTAGAAAACCATAACTAATCACAATTAACATGCAACACATGTTTATTATATATCAGGTTCTAAAATAATAGCTTCTTTAATGCTTATAGGAACTCTGTGAAATTGGTACTCTTGGTATTCCCATTTTGCAAGGGAGGTTGAGTAATTTGTTCAAGGTCACACAATCCAGAAGTGGAAGGTTAACTTACTCATTCTACAGAAGACACTTCAGGAAATGCTGATTTGAGTAATCTTTTATTCAGACTGGTGTATTCAAATGATTTGTGCACACCATGTTGTTCACACATCCATTTTTTCCTCCTTACACCAAGCCTTTCATTTGTCTCTTTTTCCTTCTCAGAAATTGACACCTTATCTAAGACCCTCATCAAATCTTTCCCACATAGTCTTCTTTATATTTCTGGCCATGGTGATCTCACTTTATCTGAAATTCTAGATACTTGGCATTTGTTTCATTCAATTCTCACTTCATTATTGGGCAGACATTCTATTCTACTCTGCATCATCATTAATGTGAATCTTGTCTTCTCAAATATCATGTAAATCTTTGAAGATGAGAACCATTTAACACTGAAAATTCGGAGAACATAATAAATGGATGTTGATTTGAATTTTCTAAATTAACACCTGGAGTTGTTCCAAGTTTACTCAGTGTGTGTCCTGAGTTCCTCACAGGAGGAAAATAACTGTATCTGCAATCCTAATGACGACCTGGTAAAAGGAAAATGATCACCTTTGCTCTCTCATGTAAGTGAATGATCCACAATTTTTCGTACTTGTAAATTATAGAAAGTGATTAGGCATAGGGTCTTCAAGTTGAAATAAATATTATTAAATATATAAACAGAGAACAGATTATATGTGTTAAAAATCATATTTCATTTGCTTCCTAATTTGATTATTAGAGTGACTGATTTTCCAGAGAAAGTGGGGAATTTCTGGTGGCAAATTAAAACAAGTCAAAATTGAATCATGGAGTTTGAAAAGTTCTTAAAGGGTCATTTTGTTCTCTCCCCCACCACCACCACCACATGGAGATATGCCACTTATAAACTTCAGAAAGAGTATATTCCATGCTTTTGTAGAATTGAACATGATCCAAACAGGTGTGATCTTTTCTAGAATAGAAAATACTCACGCCTTTCTCTGCCTCCTAATTCCATCTTAAAATGTCTGTTTGCTATTGTTCTCACTACCTGAGAAATGTGAATATATATGACACTGGAATTTTAACTAAAAATAATCCAAAATATGACATTAATTTAAAAATTACTATAATATTTACAATTTAAAATTACTTTCTAAATTTCATGCAAAGCCATTCTAAAATACAGAGCATGAAAGTGTTTGTGAAAATTATTCTCTAAAGAGTGGAGCTAAGACAAATTGGGAAACCTAATTGGTGAATTGCTCTAAATTCTTGAAAATAAGGTTGACCATGAGTTCTGGACTGAGTGTTTGTGTTCCCACCCTCCAGTTCATACATTGACATCCTAACCTCCAAAGTGATGCTATTATGAGGTAAGGTCTTGGGGGAGTAATTAGACCATGGGAGTAGAGTTCCCATAAGTGGGATTTACCCTTATAAGAAGAATCATCAAACTAGTGCAACCTCTTTGGAAGATAGTGTGGCGATTTCTGAAAGAACTAGAAATTGATCTTCCAGATGACCCAGCAATTCCCCTATTGGGAATATACCCAGAGGAACTCAAATCATTCTACAAAAAGGATACCTGCACACGTATATTTGTTGCAGCTCTATTCACAATAGCAAAAACATGGAATCAACCATGTTGCCCATCGAAGCTGGACTGGATAAAGAAAATGTTGTACATAAACACAATGGAATATTATGCAGCCATAAAGAAGAGCAAATATATGGATTTTGCCACAACTTGGATGCATCTGGAGTTGATCATATTCAGTGATCTATCACAGAAACAAAGATCAGAATACCATATGTTCTCACTCATAAGTGGACCTTGAACAATTATAATATTAAAAGAAAGCATTTGGCAGTAATGGGAAATTGTGGGGGGGGAGAGGACTGGCAGTTCAGGGAAACTGCTAGGGGAGGGAGGGTCATACCTCATCAACAAGGATGCCTGCATAGTCAATGTGTGTATACCTAATGCTGAATTGTACCCCACATCTCTATAATAAAAATAAATAAAAAGATGAAGGGCAAAGATAGGTACAGTGATGTGTGCCTGTGATCCCAACTCAGGAGCCTGAGAAAGGAGTATTACTTGAGGTCAGGAACTGGAAACCAGCGTGGGCAACAGAGCAAGAACATATCTATAAAAAAAAAAAGGCAGGGCAGAGGCCAGTTTTCAAGAAATGCCAATTTTTTCATTCCCATCAGGTTTCTTTTTCTGTGGTACATATACACGATGGAATATTTTGCAACCATAAAGGAGGACAAAATTATGAACTTTGCAGCAACTTGGATGGATTTAGAGTCGATCATACTCAGTGATCTATCACAGAAACAGACAACTGAGTACCACACATCTCACTCACAAGCCGACCCTGAATAATTATCATAATACTATTTTTAAAAAGGATTGGCAAGAACTTCCAGCAAGATGGCGACGGGCCGGCAGGGTCTGTGAAACCCTCTGCGAAAGAGAACACCCATAAAGACCCTAGCCCTCTCCCAGGGGCTACAGACCCCATCTTCCGCAGCCTGCTCTTCACAGGGAGCTCAGCCACCACTGTCACCCACCATCGCTACTCGGATATCGTGATGAACCAGGCTGCTCCTGCAGTCACCAAGGTGGGACTGGGCTGCTCCTGCAGTTGCAGATACCACCACTGCAGTTATTCCCAGCTCATATCTGAAGCCACCCATGGCTTCATACTGTGAAGCCCCACAAGCCGGATCTTCTGAGATCCCGAATGCCATGCCATGCCCCTATCCCAGAGAAAGGCCTGTGGAACTCCCCTGGTGAAGTTGCCATGGCAAGTTGCGGATCCGTAGCAGACTCCCTTCCCTCTGGACTGTAGCATAGGATAGCACCACCTGCTGGGGAACCAAGGTAATAACATCAAAACGGGAATAGCAGAGGCTCATCCTGCTTGAAAAATGGAAAAAGCCAGATCTCACTGATAGACTGGGAAGGGGGCCCATATCTGAACTGTTCTTCACAGGAGGCCAGGGGCAAATGACCCTAACGGTGAACAATTCTACCAGCCTGCAAAGACAGCTAGAAATTAGAGTTGAAAGGACATTGGACTTAAAGGAAAAGTCTCAGAGTGTGCTTTACTGGTTCTGTTAGTCTACTGACTTTAATCCATCCCTCCCCCCTCCTTTTTTTCCAATTTTTTCTTTTTTCTTTTCTTCCCCCCTTTTCCTTTTTTCTAATTTCTCTATAAATTCCATATTTGTATAAAGGAACAGCACACCAATAAAGAGGTTGATCAGTGCGTACGTTAGCATCATTGTATGTTTTGGATTTTTATATGGTTCTTGGTTAGTTTTCAGTCGTGGTTATTATTTTTCTTTACATTTGTTTCAGTCTTTGTGTTTTCTTCACTTACCAGTCAGTATACACAACTGTTTTCCCTCTCACCACCCCTATCTCTCCACCCCCACTCTCCCCACTGCATGCTCCATTTTCTTCCCTCTGTTAACCTCATTTTGCTTTCAGGGAGTAAACCTACAACCCCACTGCATGGACAGACTCCAAGGCAGTGGGAAGTGGGTTTCAGACTATCCATACAGCTGTTGGTGAACACCAGGATCTGCAGAGAAATTTTGAATCACAGATCCCCCCTTAATTAAATCCCAAGACTACAAAAAGGACTGCCCTCAACCCACAGTCCAACTCCAGAACTGAACAAAGCAAGAGGAAGTATATTAGGAAGAGTAGGAGATTGAACAAACAGAAGTAAAAGAAACCCCTCCACCCCTGAATAACAGAATTAAAGAAGATGGGGAAGTGGAGGGAAGGGAAAATTAGGGAGGGAAAACCTGCACAAATGAAGAAAAACCAAAAGAAGAACACAGGGCTTACACAGACCCCTGGGAGGTCAGACACTGAGAAAACAGACTTTGGAACACAAAGATGAAGAGCCCCAAGAATGACAAGCAACAAACCCAGACATCAAGACATTAATAGAAAGAATTTTTAAAATTGAGGCAGACAAGAGGAAAATAGGAAGGAGCTGATGACAGAAATAACAGCAGTAAAGAATACTGTGATGGAAATAAATAACAAACTAATTAGCATGGAAAGCAGAAAAAGTCAAGCAGAAGAAAGAATCTCAGAACTTGAAGATCAAAATACAGCACTAACCCAAAACATAGAAGAGAAGCTCAAAAAAGACAGAACAAAACCTTCAGGAGATGAATGATTACTTCAAGAGTAATTGGACTTCCTGAGGCAGAGAAAGAGTCAGAGGTCACACTGGAACAAACATTTCATGAAATCATTCAAGAAAACATCCCTCATCTCAAGAGTAAGGCAAAAATTCAAGCACAAGAAATTCAGAGAACCCTGCAAGACAACAAATGAGAAGACCAACTCCCAGACACATAATAATTCGCCTAAACAAAGTAGCTATAAAAGAAAAAATCCTAAAGGCAGCAAGAGAAGAAGGCCAGACTACCTACCAGGGAAAACCAATTAGAATACCAGAAGATTTATCCACAGAAACCCTTCAGACTAAGAGATAGTGGAGCCCTATCTTCAAAGTTCTAAAAGATAAACAATTTCAAGCAAGAATAACCTACCCAGCCAAACTAAGCTTCATTAGTGAGGGAGAATTGAAATCTTTTCCAGATATCCAATCCCTAAGAACCTACACTGCCACCAGATCACCTCTACAAGAAACACATAAGAAAGTACTGAACATCAGAAGAAAAGGAAAAGAGAACAACATTCTTCAAAAGAGTACAGGCAAAAAATTAAAAACACACATGAACCAACACCAAAACCAAAAGAAAGACAACAAATAAACAGGAACAACAACTCTGTAAGAACCCTATGACAGGGATCAACTCTTGAATTTCAATTATTAGCCTAAATGTGAATGGACTAAATGCACCACTGAAAAGACATAGAATGGAAAAATGGATAAAATATCATCAGGCAACAATCTATTGCCTTCAAGAGACTCACCTCACTAGAAAGGACACCCACAGACTCAAAGTAAGAGGATGGGAAACAAACTTTCAGGTGAACGGAATACAAAAGAAAGGAGGAGTAGCAATCTTAATTTAAGACAAAATACCCTTCAAGCTATTAAAATTCAAAAGGGATACAAAAGGCCACTACATAATGATAAAAGGCTCAATTCATCATCAAGAAATATCTATCCTAAATATATATGCATCCAACATAGGTGCACCAACTTTCATAAAGCAACATTTAGGAAAATTAAAGAAAGATATTGACTCTAACACCATCATAACTGGGGACTTAAATACCCCAATCACAACCCTAGACAGATCATCAGGACAAAAAAAATCAGCAAGGAGATCCATAACCTCAATGTGACTTTGGACCAAAGGGAGTTAATTGATGCCTACACAACACTCCATCCAAAGACCACAAAATACACATTCTACTCATCACCTTATGGAACGTATTCTAAGATCGACCACATAATTGGACACAAATCAAGCATAAGCAAATTTAAAAGGACCGAAATTCTACCAGGCACCTTCTCGGACCACAGTGGAATAAAAATAAACATTGACACCAACAAGGTCCCCCCAACCCACAAAGTCATGGACACTAAACAGCATGATGCTAAACAACTCCTGATTCAATGATGAAATCAAAATAGAGATCAAAGATACATGTAAACAAATGAAAATGAAGAAACAACTTACCAAAAATCTGGGATGCCTTAAAAGTTGTAGTAAGAGAGGAATTTATATCCCTACAAACACACATGAAGAAAATGGAAGGAACAGAAATTAACAGCCTAATAAGCCATCTAAGGAAGCTGGAAAAGCAAGATCACAAAAACACTAATTTCAGCAGAAGAATCCAGGTCACCAAAAGAAAAGCCCAAATCCACGACATAGAAAACAAAAAAATAATACAAAAAATCAATAAAACAAAAAGCTGGTTCTTTGAAAGGATAAACAAGATCGATGTTCCCCTAGCTAGAATGACCAAGAAAAATTGAGAAAAAAACCAAATAAGCCAATCAGAAACACAAAAGATAAAGCCACATCTGACCCTGAAGAAATACAAAAGATCATTGGAGACTACTATGTACACTTGTATGGAAAAAAACTTGAAAACCTTAAGGCAATGGAGGACTTTCTGACATCACACAACCCAAGTAGGTTGGAACAAGAAGAAATTGAGACCGTAAATAGATGAATAATAATCAAGAAAATTGACTGCGTAATAAGAAAACTACCTACAAACAAAAGCCCTGGTCCAGATGACTTTCCAGCAAAATTCTACAAGACATTTAAGGAGGAGCTGATACCAATCCTACTGAAGGTATTCCAGGCGATTGAAAAAGAACTCTCCCCAAATAATTTTTCGAAGCCAAAATCATATTGATACTCAAGCCAGGTAAAAATCCAACAAAGAAAGAGAACTACAGGCCAATATCTTTGATGAACATAGATGCTAAAATCCTCTTCAATATCCTAGCAAATCAGATTCAACAATACATCTCAAAAATCATCCATCATGACCAAGTAGGCTTCATTCCTGGGATGCAAGGCTGGTACCACATTGGTAAAACCATAAATATAATTAAATACATCAACAGATGTCAAAACAAAAACAACATGATTATATCATTAGATGCAGAAAAAGTTTTTGATAAAATACAACACCACTTCTTGATAAAAATCCTCCAACATCTAGACATACAGGGAACATACCTCAAAATACTAAAAGCCATCTACGAGAAACCCACAGTCAGCATACTCCTAAATGGACAAAATTGGAACCATTTCCCCTGAAAACTGGAACAAGACAACGATGCCCACTCTCACCCCTCCTGCTCAGCATAGTATTGGAAGTCCTGGCTTGAGCAATCAGAGAAGAGTAGGCAGTCAGGGGTATCCAAATAGGAAGAGAGAAAGTCAAGCTAGCTCTCTTTGCAGATGATATGATTGTGTACCTTGAAAACCCAAGAGAATCTGTCAAAAACCTCCTTACACTGATAAAGGACTTTGGCAAAGTCTCAGGATACAAAATAAATGTTCAAAAGAAAATTGCATTTCTTTACATCAATAATAAACAAACAGACCCTAATAAATAGCAGAATTCCATTCACAATAGCTACAAAAAAAATGAAATACCTTGGCATCTTCCTAACCAGAGACGTGAAAGACTTTTACAATGAAAACTACAAAACACCGCTAAAAGAAATCAAAGATGACACAAACAAGTGGAAAACTATCCCATGCTTATGGATTTGAAGAATCAACATTGTGAAGATGTCCATCTTACCTAAGACAATCTACAAATTCAATGCAATTCCCATCAAACTACCAGCAATATTCTACTCACGCCTAGAAAAAGCAACACAGGAATTCATATGGAAACACAAATGTCCAAGAATAGCCAGAACAATCCTCAGCAAAAAAAAAGCAGGTGGTATCACATTACCAGACTTCAAACTTTACTATAAAGCTACAATCATCAAACAGCTTGGTATTGGTATAGGAACAGGCATATAGATCAATGGAATAAAATTAAGATTCCAGAAGCAAAACCTCAATTTCTCAACAAACTTATATTTGACAAAGCCTCCACCACCTACCACTGGGAGAGGACAACCTATTCAGTAAATGGTGCTGAGAAAACTGGCTGACCAGATGAAGAAGATTGAAACAGGACCCCTATCTGTCTCCATGCACAAAGATTAACTCCAAATGGATCAGAGACTTAAATGTAAAACCTCAAACAATAAAAACCTTAGAAAATGATGGACATACCCTCATGGAAATTGAAACTGGCATTCAATTCCTGAACAAAACCTGAAAACCACAGGTCATAAGAGAGAAGACAGACAAATGGGAACTTATTAAACTGACAAGTTTCTTCAAAGCCAAAGAAACCATCAAGAGAGCAGGGAGACAGCATACAGACTGGGAAAAAGGATTTGCCAACACCAGGTCTGACAAAGGCTTAACATCTTGGATCTACAAGGAACTTAAACTTACTGAAAAGAAAAAAACAAACAACCCCATTATAAAATGGGCAAAAGATATGAAC
>NW_007231101.1:9413-15816 GCF_000164805.1 Carlito syrichta | reverse complement strand
TATCAACAGGGTGCCTGAACAAAACGTATTTGTATACCTAACCCTTAACTGTACCCCACACTATCATAATAAAAAATATTGATAAAAAAAGAATGGCAATAGAGAAAAACTGCCTGAGGAGGGAGGAGGGAGGCACACTTTATCAATAAGCGTACCTGATCTCAAACCAGGTAAAGTGGGGACCAAAGTGAGGCCCAAACTTTATCTGTACAATGACCATTTGTATATCTAATCCTGAATTGTACCCTACATTCTTAAAATAAATTTTAAAGAAAGAAGAATCAGGCATGCTTACTTTCTACCACGTGAGGAGACAGAAAAGGCTCCATCTGCAAACCAGGAAGAGTGCCCTCCCCAGACACCAAAGTTCTCAGCAACTTGATCTTGGACTTCCCAGTCTTCATAACTATGAGAAATAAGTGTTTGTTGTTTAAACATCCCTGATTAAGGTAGTTTGTTATAGCAGCCCATGAAAAATCACCCTTGGGGTCATATTTGCCAAGACCTGACCTTTCAATGTACTCCCAGGGCAGAGTTCCTCATTGGTTTTGAGAAGCAATTGCTTGTCCATGGAGCAGAGACCATGTCTACCTCTCATCTCATACTCCAGTAAAGAGTTCTCTCTGCCTGCCAATTGTCAGGGTACCTACTCAACTTCAACGTCCATCTGGCAGAGCTGGCCACAGTACTTAATTTCATTGCAGCCCAAACAAGTTTTTCACATTCACATTGTTCTAAGTTTGACTTTGAAGTATGCAGGGCTTGCATTTGCCCTCCCAGGGTCAGATGCTGTGACATAGAGATAAGCAGAGCCTACTGTCTAACGAGACTCACAGTTAGCAGAGAGTCATCATAAAACACGTGAAGATGGTAGTGAGTTGCTTGCTGGCACACACCCGGGTGCTAGGTGAATCTTGGGGAAGGTCAGGGCATATTGTGAAAAAGATTTAGCATTGCAGGTGGAGGAGAGCAGGTGGAGATGGGAAGGATATCCTGGGGGTGGAATTAGCCCTTGCTAATGTCCTTGAACATGAAATGTGGGGCTTGAGAAGAGTGAGGTAAAGATGTATGGGTCAATGGCTGGGAATGCTATCAGAATATAAAGTAGTAAATATAGGTCAGATCCTTTTTTTAAATGGTTACCATTTGTCTTCCTCTGTGTTTTCATTAGTGTTTGCTCTGTGTCTCCCATAAATTAATGCAATGCTTGGAAAAGAAAGTTAGATTTCTCCTTCCTCCATTTTTTTCCTACCAGTCATCAATTAAGCATTCTTTGGCTGCTGAATGTATGCACAGAATCATGTTATTTTATCATTTTATTTTAAAGATGCAGGGTACAATTCAGGGTTTTGTGTACAAACATTGATTATGCAGGTACCCTTGTTGATAAGGTGTGCCCCTCCTTCCCCTGGTAGTTTCCCTCAACTACCAATCCCACCTCCCCTCCCTTGACAGTTTCCTACTACTGTCAATCCGTTTCTTATAGTACTATGATCATTGTTCAAGTTCCGCTTATGAATAAGAACATATGGTACTCTGCTCTTTTTTGTGATAGATGACTGAGTATGATTGACTCCAAATCCATCCAAGTTGCTGTAAAGTCCATATGCTTGTACTTCTGGATGGCTGCATAATATTCTACTGTGTATATGGACCACATTTATTTTTACCCAGTCCAGCTTCTGAATCATGTTAAACTCAGATGATTTGACAGGAAGTTCCACACAGCATGTAAGTAAACCTCTAGGCAGCAACTCTGTGTTCACAACAAAGAGTTTTAATATATGAAGATTTGTACATTATTTAAGCTATTCTTTAGTTAATTTTTTAAAAATAAATTTTACCGTGCATATTTAAGGCATACAGCAACTTGATGTTCTGGGATACATAGAGGTAGAAAGTAAAAAGGCTACTGTAGTGAAACAAATTCACCTATCCACGATCTCTCAGAGCTGACTGTGAGACAAGAGCTGAACAATATACTCATTTGGCATGACCCTCAGTGCCATTCAGTTTGAGTACCTGTAGCCCTCATGTTTCACATTAGAGCTCTAGATTTGTTCATCCTACACATTGGACACCTTATGTCCTCTGACCGACATCTTTCCATTTCCTGTCCCCACCTGGTAATCCCTATTTTATTCTCTGTCTCTGCAAACAAATTTTACATGTCTATTGATACGTATAAGTTAAGAAAGTTTCTGCCAATTGCATACTGACATGTAAATATTTATTCACTTTTGTGGTTATTATTTTTATTTTAAAGATGTGGGGTATAGTTCAGGGCTAGGTACATAAGTAGTCATCATACAGACAAAGTTTGGGTACCCTTTTTGATGTCATGTACCCTCCCCCATGAAAGTGTCCCACTACTGCCAATCCCTTTCTCATACTGTTTATGATAAATGTTCAAGGTGCACTTATGAGTGAGAACATGCGGGACTTGGATTTTTGTTTCTGTGATAGATCACTCAGTATTATAGACTCTAATCACATCCAAGTTGCCACAAAGTTCATAATTTTGTTTTTCTTTATGTCTGTGTAATATTCCCTTGTGTATATGTACCACATTTTCTTTTTTTTATAATCAATATTTTTATTATGATATTATGGGGTAGAGTTAAGGGTTAGGTATACAAATACGTTTCGTTCAAGCACCCTTGTTGATAAGAGGTGTTTACCCATCCCCAGACAGATAATTACTACCGTTAATCCCATCTCCCTCCCCCACAAAGTTTCCCACTACTGTCAGTCATTTTCTTATTGTATTACATTGGATGTTCAAAGTCGACTATATGAGTGAGAACATGTGATACTCAGATCTTTGTTTCAGTGAGAGGTCACTCAGTATTATAGACTCTAGTTCCATCCAGGTTGCTGTGAAATTCATGATTTTGTTCTTTTTTATGGCTGCGTAGTATTCCATCGTGTATATGTACCACATTTTTTCAGTCCTCTTTTGATGGTCAGCATGGTTGCTTCCAGGTTCTTGCTATTGTGAACAATGCTGTGATAAACATAAGTGTGCAGGTATATATATATATATTGAGTTGAAGTCTCACTCTATCGCGTAGACTGGAGCACTGTGGCTGCTCCCGGCCAATGCAACCTTGATCTGCTAGGCTCCAGCGATCCTTCCACCTCAGCCTTCAAAGTAGCTGGAATTACAGGTGTGCACTACCATGCCCGGCTAATTTTATGATTTATTATAGAGATGAGGTCTCGCCTGCCAAGGCGGGTCTTGAAACCGAAGATTCAGGCAATCCACTCACCTCAGCCTCTCAAAGGCACGGGATTACAGGCTGAGCCACCGAGCCAAGCTCTTTCTTATACAGTGATTGGAGTTCTTCAAGATATATTTGCAGTAGGGGAATTGTGAGATCATATGGGAGGTTGATATTTAGAGCTTTTAGGAATCAAGACACTGTTTTCCACAAAGCTTGCACTAGTTTACACTACCACCAGCAGTGTAGAAGTGCTCCCTTTTCACCACACACTCTCCAGCAGCTATTATTTTTTGAGTTGTTGATAATTTCCATTCTGACTGGTTTTGATTTGCATCTCCCTGATGAGGTTGAACATTTCTTCATGTGTCTGTTGGCTGTTCAGATGTCTTCCTTTGAAAAGTGTCTGTTCAAATCTTTTGCCCATTTTAAAATGGGGTTGTTTGGTTTTTTTCTTTTCAGCACATTTGAGTTCCCTGTAGATCCAAGATATTAAGCCTTTGTCAGACCTGGTGTTGGCAAATACTTTTCCTCAGTCTGTAGGCTGTCTCCTTGCTCTCTTGATGGTTTCTTTGGCTTTGCAGAAGCTTATCAGTCTAATAAGGTCCCACTTGTCTATCTTCTCTCTTATGACCTGTGGGTTTCAGGTGTTGTTCAGGAATTGGACACCAGGTCCGATTTCCATGAGAGAATGTCCTTCATTTTCTAAGGTTTTTATGGTTTGAGGTTTTATATTTAGGTCTCTGGTCGATTTGGAGTTAATTTTTGTATATGGGGAGAGGTAGGGGTCCTGTTTCAATCTTCTGCATGTGGTCAGCCAGTTTTCCCAGCACCATTTACTGAATAGGTTCTCCTCTCCCCAGTGGTAGGTGGTGGAGGCTTTGTCAAATATGAGTTTGTTGAGAAATTGAGGTTTGGCTTCTGGAATCTCAATTCTATTCCATTGATCTATATGCCTGTTTCTATACCAATACCAAGCAGTTTTGATGATTGTAGCTTTATAGTAAAGTCTGTAGTCTGGTAATGTGATACCACCTGCTTTGATTTTTTTGCTAAGGATTATTCTGGATATTCTTGGACGTTCCATATGAATTCCAGTGTTGTTTTTTCTAGGTGTGAGAAGAATGTTGCTGGTAATTTAATGGATATTGCATTGAATTTGTAGATTGCCTTAGGTAAGATGGACATCTTCAAAATGTTGATTCTTCGGATCCATGAGCGTGGGATATTTTTCCACTTGTTTTTGTCATCTTTGATTTCTTTGAGCAGTGTTTTGTAGTTTTCATTGTAAAGTTCTTTCACGTCTCTGGTTAGGAAGATGCCAAGGTATTTCTTTTTTGTGTGGCTATTGTGAATGGAATTGTGCTTTTTATTTGGGTTTCTGTTTGTTTATTATTAGTGTAAGGAAATGCGATTGTCTTTTGCACATTTATTTTGTATCCTGAGACTTTGCCCAAGGCCTTTATCAGTGTAAGGAGGTTTTTGACAGATTCTCTTGGGTTTTCAAGGTACACAATCATATCATCTGCAAAGAGAGCTAGCTTGACTTCATCTCTTCCTTTTTGGATACCCCTGATTGCCTACTCTTCTCTGATTGCTCGAACCAGGACTTCCAATACTATGTTGAACAGGAGGGGTGAGAGTGGGCATCCTTGTCTTGTTCCAGTTTTCAGGGAAAATGGCTCCAATTTTTGTCCATTTAGCGGTATGCTGGCTGTGGGTTTCTCATAGATGGCTTTTACTATTTTGAGGTATGTTCCCCGTATGCCTAGATGTTCGAGGGGTTTTATCAAGAAGGGGTGCTGGATTTTATCAAAAGATTTTTCTGCATCTAATTATATAATCATGTGGTTTTTGTTTTGACATCTGTTGATGTATTTAATTACATTTATGTTTTACCAATGTTGATCCAGCCTTGCATCCCAGGAATGAAGCCTGCTTCGTCATGATGGATGACTCTTGAGATGTATTGTTGAATCCGATTTGCTAGGATCTTGTTGAGAATTTTAGCACCTATGTTCATCAAAGATATTGACCTGTACTTCTCTTTCTTTGTTGGATCTTTACCTGGAATGTGTATCAATGTGATGTTGGCTTCAAAAAATGATTTGGGGAGAGTTCCATCTTTTTCAATCACCTGTAATACCTTCAGTAGGTTTGGTTTTAGCTACTCCTTAAGTGACTTTTAGAATTCTGCTTGAAAGCCATCTGGACCAGGGCTTTTTTCTGTAGGTAGTTTTCATATTACATAGTCAATTTCCTTGATTGTTATTCGTCTATTTAGGGCCTCAATTTCTTCTTGTTCCAACCTAAATAGGTTGTGTGATGTTGGAAAGTCCTCCATTTCCTTAAAGTTTTCAAGTTTGTTTCCATACAAATGTATGCAGTAGTCTCCAATGATCTTTTGTATTTCTTCTGGGTCAGATGTGACTTCATCTTTTGTGTTTCTGAGTGTGCTTATTTGGGTTTTTTCTCATTTTTTCTTGGTCAGTCTAGCTAGGGGACCATCGATCTTCTTTATCCTTTCGAAGAACCAGTTATTTGTTTCATTGATTTTTTGTATTATCTTTTTGTCTTCTATGTTGTGGATTTGGGCTTTTCTTTTCGTGATCTGCATTCTTCTGCTGAAATTAGAATTTTTGTGGTCTTGCTTTTCCAGCTTCCTTAGGTGGCTTATTAGGCTGTTAATTTATGTTCCTACCATTTTCTTCATGTGTGTTTGCAGGGATATAAATTTCCCTCTTACTACAGCTTTTAAGGCATCCCAGAGATTTTGGTAAGATGTTTCTTCATTTTTATTTTTTTCCAGGTATCTTTTGATCTCTGTTTTGATTTCATCACTGACCCAGGAGTTGTTTAGCATCATGCTGTTTAGTGTCCATGTCTTTGTGGGCTTTGGGGGGACCTTGTTGGTGTTAATGTTTATTTTTATTCCATTTTGTCCAAGAAGGTGCATGGTAGAAGTTCAGTCCTTTTAAATCTGCTTATGCTTGATTTATGGCGAATTATGTGGTTGATCTTAGAATATGTTCCATGAGGTGATGAGTAGAATGTGTATTCTGTGGTCTTTAATGGAGTGTTCCATAGGTATCAATTAAGTCCATTTGATCCAGAGTCACATTGAGGTTCCAGATCTCCTTGCTGATTTTTTGTCCTGATGATCTGTCTAGGGTTGTGAG
>NW_007231101.1:0-9247 GCF_000164805.1 Carlito syrichta | reverse complement strand
TCCATTCACCTGAAAATTTGTTTCCCATCCTCTTACTTTGAGTCTGTGCATGTCCTTTCTTGTGAGATGGGTCTCTTGAAGGCAGTATATTGTTGCCTGGTGATATTTTATCCATTTTGCCATTCTATGTCTTTTCAGGTGCGTTTAGTCTGTTCATATTCAGGCTAACTATTGAAAAGTGAGAGTTCATCCCTATCATAGAGATCTTATAGAGTGGTTGTTCTTCCACTTTGTTTTTTTGTCTTTCTTTTGGTTTGGGGTTGGTTCATGTATATTTTATTCTTTTTCCTGTAGTCTTGTGGAGAACATTGGTTTTTTCCCCTTTTCTTCTCTGTTTACTACTTTCTCAAGTGTTTTATGTAAAAGTGGTTTGGTGGCAGCATAACTTCTTAGGGATTGTATATCTGGGAAAGATTATAATTCTCTCTCACTGGTGAAACTTAGCTTGACCAGGTAGGTTATTCTTGGTTGAAATTTTTTATCTTTTAGAATTTTGAAGATAGGACTCCAAGATCTCCTAGACTGTAGGGTTTCTGTAGATAAATCTGCTTGTATTCTAATTGGTCTTCCATGGTAGGTGATCTGGCCTTTTCTCTTGCTGCCTTTAGGATTTTTTCTTTTATGCCTACTTTGTTTAGGCGAATTATTATGTGTCTAGGAATTGGTCTTCTCATTTGTTGTCTTGCAGGGGTTCTCTGAATTTCTTTTGTTTGAATTTTTGCATTGCTGATTAGATAAGGGAAGTTTTCTTGAATGATCTCATAGAAAGTTTGTTCCAGTGTGGTCTCTGTCTCTCTTTCTGCCTCAGGAAGGCCAATTACTCTTAGGTTCGGTCTCTTGAAGTAATCGCTCATCTTTTGAAGGTTTTGTTCTGTCCTTTTGAGCTTTTTTTCTGTGTTTTTAAGAGTTTGGGTTAGTTCTATATTTTGGTCCTGAAGCTCTGAGATTCTTTCTTCTGCTTGGGTAATTCTGCTTTCCATGCTTATCAGTTAGTTATTTATTTCATTCACAGTATTCTTTATTACTGTTATCTCAGATATCAGCTCCTTCCTAGTTTCTTCTTATTTCTCCTCAATTCTTTTTAATCTCTTCATTAATGTCTTGATATCTAGGTTTGTAGTTTGAGACCCTTCATTCTGGGGGCTCTTTATTGTTTGCATTCCAAAGTCAGTTTTCTCAGTGTCTCCCCTCCTAGGGGTCTGGGAGAGACCTACTCTTCTTTTGGTGTTTCTTCGTTTTTGTAGATTTTTCTCTCTCTCCCCCTTTCCCTCCCCTTCTTTAATTCTGTTTTTGAGGGTAGGTGGGGTTGCTTTTATTTCTCTTTTGCAATATCCTGTTCTTCCTTATAAGGGTCTTCTGGCTTTTTTCACTTTTCAGGTTGGAGTGTAGGCTGCAATCTGTACTTTTTCAGTTTTGAGCTTTAATTGAGAAGGAAGCTGTGGTTCGGAATATATATGCTGATTCTAGCATCCACGAACAGGTGTATGAGTACACTGGAACCTATTTCCCTCTGTCTTACAATCTGTCCATGCAGTAGTATTTATCCCTAGATTAAAAAGGGGGTATAAAAGAGGAAAATCATGGAGAAATGGGGGGTCAATAAGAAGTTAGAAAGAGAGAAGAGCGAGAGGGAAAACAGACATTCATACCAACTATCAGGTGAGAAAGCGACACAAGACCAAAGAGAAGTGAAAAAAGTCATGTAAGAACGATTCCCTAAAGAATACTGATAGCTACACAGAGACAGACCAATAAAATCATGAAACAGTGTAAGCTAGAAGGCAAACAACAAAAGTGATCAAAACAAACAGTCAAAATGATAAAATCATAAGTTAAAATAAGAGATCAGACTAAAGTCACTTCAGTCCTGATCTCTGGCCTCTCCCCTTTGTTTTTCATTGCAGGCAGCTAGATTTACTCGCAGTTTGGGTTTGGGTTTTTTTATTTTGTTTTGTTTTGTTTTGAGTTGGAGTCTCACTCTGTTGCCAGACTGGAGTGCAGTGGCTGCTTCCATTCACCACAGCCTTGCCTGCTGGGATCCAGTGATCCTTCCACCTCAGCCTTCCAAGTAGCTGGAACTACAGGTGCTTTTTTTTTCAGGCTGCTGCCTGGGAGTTGCTTTTGTCTGATTCAGTGTAGGGGTGGGGCTTTGTCTCCTGTTTAGCAACATTACCTTAGGAACTGAGGTGGGGGTTGTTGATAGGTGGGTGGAACAATGGAAGTCTCTGCTTGGAGAATGGCTGAGGCAGATTCACTTTTGCAGATCCGTTTCTCTCCACTTGTCTGGGTCCCCAAGCTTGGGGTCATGTGCTGAGTGCCTCAGCCAGAGTTCCAGAGCTCCATGGCTCCAAAGGGCAGGTGGTGAGCAGTGAGAGTGGCCCTGGACCCCCCACAGGGTACTTCAGCCGGGAATGGGACCGTTGTCTCTGAGGGGTGGGTGCCCAGAGCCTTCCTGAGTAACCAGCGGCTTGGTGCTGGGTGCTGCGTGGGAAACGATGTAACCAGGGAGGGAGATGAGACCCGAGACTCCCACACAGGTGGGAGTCATGTATGGTGGAACAGCAGCAGCCAGGGGCCACAATATCCAACCCTGCATGGGACTGAAGGTCCCCGGGCCTCAGATCAGTGCAGCTGGTTGTGGGCTGGGGGATGGGGAAAGAAAAGTAAGAGTCTTTTTGGGAACTCACGTTTGGAGAATCTCACAAGCCCACCTATGCCGTCACCATCTTACCAGAACATCCTGTATCACATTTTCTTTATCCAGTCAACTTTCTATGGGTAGCACGGTTGAGTCCATGTTTTTGCTCTTGTGAATAGTGCTGTAATAAAATGCATGTGCAGGTGTCTTTTTCTCAGAGTGATTTGAGTTCCTCCGGATATATTACCAGAAGGGGGATTGCTGGATCATATGGAAGAATGATTTTTAGACCTTTTAGAAATAACCAGACTGCTTTCCACGGAGGTTGTACTGGTCTACACTCTCACCAACAGTGTAGAAGCATTCCTTTTTACCCACATCCTCTCCAGCATCTATTGTTTTTTGAATTATTATAGATGGCTGTCCTGACTGAAGTTAGGTGGTATTTTACTGTGGTTTTAATTTGATGATTAGTGAGGTTGAGCATTTTTTCATGTATCTGTTGGCTGCTCATATGTCTTCTTCTGAGAAGTATTGATTCAAATCTTTGGCCTACTTTGTCATGGGGCTGTTGGTTTTTCTCCTTTCAAAGTGTTTTAGTTCTTTGTAGATCCTGGATGTTAGGTCTTTGTCAGATTTACAGCTGACAATTTTTTTCCCATTCTGTGGGCTGTCTCTCCACTCCCTCAGTGGTTTCTTTTGCTCTGTGGAAGCTTTTCAGTTTGATGAGGTCCCATTTATCTATCTTATCTTTTATGGTATTAGCTTTTGGAATTGGTTGCAGATCCCAATCCCCATAAAGGGTGTTTCCTACATTTTCTTCTAAGATTCCAATAGTTTGAGGTTTTAGATTTAGGGTCTTTGATCCATTTAGAGTTGATTTTTGTGTATAGTGAGAGGACATGTGCTGTTTCAGTCTCCTCCGTGTGGTCATCCAGTTTTCCCAGCACTGTTTATGAACTAGGTTCTCCTTTCCCAGGTGGTTGTTGGTAGAGGCTTTGTTAAAGATCAGTAGGTTGAGAAATTGAGATTTTGCTTCCAGAATCTCTATCCTGTTCCATTGGTCTGCACCTGTTCTTGTACCAATATCCTGTTCCATCGGTCTACACCTGTTCTGTTTTGATTATTGTTGCTTTAAAGTAGAGTTTGAAGTCTGGAAGTGTGATACTTCCTTCTTTGTTTCTTTTGCTAATGATTGTTTTGGCTATTTGTGGTTTTTATGTTTCCATATGAATTTCTGTATTCTTATTTCCAAGTCTGAGAAGAACAATGTTGGTACTTTAATGGGTATTGTGTTAAATCTGTAGATTTCCTTTGGTAGGTTGGACATCTTAACAATGTTAATTCTTCCAGTCCATGATATGGAATATTTATCCATTTGTTTGTGTCTTCTTTGATTTCCTTGTAGTTTTCATTGTAAAGATCTTTCACTTCTCTGGTTAGGAAGATGCCACAGTGTTTCTTTTTTTGTGGCTATCATAAATGGGATTGTGTTTTTTTATTTGGTCTTCTATCTGTTTGTGATTTTTAAATTTTAAATACTCTTGATTTCAGGGCAAAGAATATTCATATTTTTAAAATATTTTTGTTGTCTACCATCATCACAATATCTGTTATAAAACTTATCACAGTATGGACTCAATAGATAAATGCTTTCTTTTGGCTATTCAATTGTGTTGGCTTAATTAGGCATAGTGTATATACATGCATATATATTTCAGAACAATGTAGTAGGTAAATCACATTTTGATAAATTGCAAGGTATCGTAAAAGCATAATAGCAAGGTATTTGACACATCTCTCTTTTTACTACATTTGTAATGTCAGTGGCACTCCCTATTTGCCTTTTTTTGTATAATTAGATTTTACAAAAATCAATAAACTACAATTGATGGATGGTGCATATCACCATTAGAAAAAACACAAAAAAATTCTTATGACCAAATGTGTGCTATTCTACAACTTTTAGAAAAAAATCAATAAATTTATTCTTAGAGCCAAGTCATTTATTAAATAAATAGCAATGAGAAGTCATTTGAATCATATTTCCACAAAAGGTAATCATTTTAGAAGAGCTTTTTCACTCAGCCTAACAAATAATGAACCAAAGATAGACATTAAAATAAAGTAACAAAATTTATGCAAAACTTTTTTCAGTTCACAAGGAGACTATTAAATTGCAAATAAATTTATGCAAAATTTCTCAAAACCAGGCAAAACATATTTACTCAAAAGAAATATATCCAAGGTTACAGTTTTTATTTTTAAATGTTTCTACCCCTAAAAGTCTAATTATAGAGAAAATAAAGGCAATAGCTTATTTTTTACTAAAGCTTACAAATGAGGTCACTTTGATATTCACAATTCTTGTTTATGGTCTGTTGAGAGCATTGAGTCAAGACTCATACATTTGCAAATAATAAAACAAAATGCATATTGTGATGAACTTTTTCAATGAAAATGACCACGCCTTTAAGATCCTTCATTGGATGAATTGCATGAGGGACATTGCATGCATTGAAACTTCCTTTAGGATACAATAACCATACAACACATGTAGGTCTCATGAACATTCATTGATAGAACCTTATAGGTTACTCCTATGGGAATCTCTTTGTAACAGAGGTCCCTTTTTGGTTCTAGTCACTAAGGAAAGCAAATGCTATCATTTTGGGGGGGGTTTCACCAAGGATAATTCTTTCTGCTTCACCAGGATTTGAAATGAATCTCTCATGAACTTTTGGGTCCCTTCTAATGTGTCACTTGACATTATGTCAGAAAACCATGCAACTTGAGAACAAGTTGAGCACACCTAATCTGAAAATATGTATTCTGAAATGCTTCCAAATCTGAATTTTTTTAAAAAATTAATTTTAAAGATGTGGGGTACAATTCAGGGTTAGATATACAAATGTTCATTATGCAGGTATCCTTGTTGATGAGGTGTGCCCCCCTCCCAGCAGATTCCCACTACTAACAATCCTGCCTCCCCCCACCTACCAGTTTCCCACTACTGCCAATCCTTACAGTATTACAAAAATTGTTCAAGGCCCGCTTAAGAGTGAGAACATGTGATACTCAGTTCTGTTTCTGTGATAGATCTTTCAGTATTATAATCTCTAAGTCCATCTAGGTTGCTGTGAAGTTCATAATTTTGTCCTTTTTATGGCTGCATAATATTCCATCGTGTATACATACTGCATTTTTTAAGTCCAGTCCACTTTTGATGTGCAGCATGGTTTATTTCATGTTTCTGCTATTGTGAACAATGCTGCAATAAACATACATGTGCAGACATGTTTTTCACAGAGTAATCTGAGTTCCTCTGCGTATATTCCCAATAGAGGAATTGTGGGATCTTATGGAAGGTCTGCTTTTAAATTTTTTCGGAATCACCACGCTGTTTTTCACAGAGGTTGTATTAGTTTACACTCCCACCAACAGTGTAGAAGTATTCCCTTTTCCCCACATCCTCTCCAGCATCTGTTGTTTTTTGAGTTATTGATGATGGCTGTGCTTACTGGAGTTAGGTGGTGTTGCATTGTAGTTTTAATTTGCATTTTTTTGATGATTAGTGAGGCTGAGCATTTTTTCATGTATCTGTTGGCTGCTCCTATGTGTTCTTCTGGGAACTGTCTATTCATGTCTTTTGGCCTACTTTGTAATGGGGCTATTTGTTTTTTCTTTTCAGAGTGTTTGACTTCCTTGTAGATCCTTGATGTTACGCCTTTGTCAGACATAGAGTTGGCAAATATATTTTCCCGGTCTGTGGGCTGTCTCTCTGCTCTCTTAATGGTTTGTTTGGCTTTGACGAAGCTTGTCAGTTTGATGAGATCCCACTAGTCTATCTTATCTCTTATGGCATGAGTACTTGGGGTTTTAATCCAGAATTGGTCTCCAGTAATAATTTCCATAAGGGTGTCTTCTGCATTTTCTAAGGTCCTTATACTTTGAGGTTTTATGTTTAGGTCTTTGATCCCTTTGGAACTGATTTTTTGTGTATGGCAATAGGTAGGTGTCTTGTTTTAATCTGCATGTGGTCAGTCAGTTTTCTCAGCATGATTTACTGAACAGATTCTTCTGTCCATGGTGGTTGGTGGTGGAGGCTTTGTCGAGGATGAATTGGTTGAGAAAGTGAGGTCTTATTTCTGGAATCTCTATCCTGTTCCATTGGTCTATATGCCTGTTCTTATACCAATACCAGGTTGTTTTGATTATTGTAGCTTCATAATAGAGTTTAAAGTCTGAGAGTGTGATAGCTCCTGCTTTGTCTTTTGTGCTGAGGATTGTTTTGGCAATTCATGGTCATTTATGTTTCCATATGAATTCCTGTACTGATGTTTCCAGGTCTGAGAAGAATGCTGCTGGCAATTTAATGGGTACTGCATTAAATCTGTCGGCTAGGATGGACATCTTAACAGTGTTGATTCTTCTAATCCGTGAGCATGGAATATTTTTCCATTTGTTTGTGTCATCTTCGATCTCTTTGAGCAGTGTTTTGTAGTTTTCATTGTAAAGGTCTTTCATATGTCTGGTTAGGAAGATGTCAAGGTATTTCTTTTTTTTATTTTTGGTGGCTATTGTGAATGGGATTGTGCTTTTTGGTTTTTTGTTGTTGTTTATTGTGGATGTATAGAAATGCAACTGTCTTTTGCAAATTTATTTTACACCCTGAGACTTTGCCAAAGTCCTTTATCATTGCAAGGAGGTTTTGACAGATTATCTTGGGTTTGAGGTATAGAATCATGTCATCTGCACAGAGGGTTAACTTGACTTCCTCTTTTCTAATTTGATACTCCTGATCTCCTTCTCTTGTCTGATTGTTGTAGGTAAGACTTCCAAAACTATGTTGAAAAGGGTGAAAGTGGGTATCCTTGTCTCATCCCAGTTTTCATGGAAAATGGTTCTAATTTCTGTTTTTTTATGCAGTTTGCTGGCTGTGAGTTTTTCATAGATGGCTCTTGCTATTTTGAGGTAGGTTCCATCTGTGCCTAGATGTTCAAGGGTTTTTATCAAGAAGGGGTGCTGGATTTTAATCAAAAGCTTTTTTCACATCTAATGATATAATCATGTGGTTTTTGTTTTTACATCTGTTGATGTATTTAATTACGTTATTACGTTTATGGTCTTGCGAATATTGAACCAACCCTGCATCCAGGGGTTTAAACCAACTTGGTGGTGGTGGAAGATTTTTGAGATGTGTTGTGAATCCGGTTTGCTAGGATCTTGTTGAGAATTTTAGCATCTATGTTCATCAGGGATATTGGCCTGTAGTCCTCTTTCTTTGTTGGATCTTTGCCTGGCTTGGGTGTCAATGTGATGTTAGCTTCATAAAATGATTTGGGGAGAGATCCATCTTTCTCAATTGTCTGGAATATTTTCAACAGGATTGGTATCAGTCCCTCCTTGTATGTTTTGCAGAATTCTGCTGGAAAGCCATCTGGTCCAGGGCTTTTTTTTTTTGAGTTTTCTTATGACACAATTTCCTGGATTGTGATTGGTCTATTTAGTGTCTCAATTTCTTCTTGTTTCAACTTGGAGAGGTTGTGTGGTGTCAGAAAATCCTCCATTTCCTTTAGGTTTTCAAGTTGGTTTCCATACAAGTCTATATAGTAGCCTCTGATAATCTTTTGTATTTCTTCAGGGACAGTTGTGACTTGATCTTTTGTATTTCTGATTGTGTTTATTTGTGCTTTTTCTTGGTCAGTCTAGCTAAGGGTTCATCAATCTTATTTATCCTTTCAAAGAACCAGCTTTTTATTTTGTTGCTTTTTTGTAGTATCATTTTGTCTTCTATGTCCTGAATTTAGGTTTTTATTTTGGTGATCTGGATTCTTCTGCTGAAGTTAGGGTTTTGGTGGTCTTGCTTTTCCAACTTCTTTAGGTGATTTGTTAGGCTGTTAATGTGAGATTTTTCCATTTTTCTTTAATGTATGTTCATAGAGATATGAATTCTCCTCTTAAAACTTCTTTTATGGCATCCCAGAAGTTTTGGTAAGATGTTTCTTTGTTTTCATTTTTTGCCAAGTATCCTTTAATCTGTGTTTTGATTTCCATATTGACACAGGAGTTATTTAGCATCATGCTGTTTAGTGTCCATATGTTTGTGGGATTGGAGGGAACTTTGTTGGTGTTGATATTTATTTTTATTCCACTGTAGTCTGAGAAGGTGCATGGCAGTATATCAAGCTTATGGCATTTGTTTATACTTGATTTACGACTGAGAATGTGGTCAATCTTTGAGTACATTCCACATGGCAATGAGTAGAATACATATTCTGTGATTGTTGGATAGAGTGTTCTGTAGGTATCAATTAAGTCCATTTGGTAAAATGTCACACTGTGCTTCTGTATCTCCTTGTTGATTTTTTGTCTTGATGATCTGTCTAGGATTGTGAGTAGGGTATATAAGTCCCCAACTATGGTAGTGTTAGAGTCAATATCTTTTATAAGTTTATTTGAAAACTGCTTTATGAAAGTTGGTGCTCGAGGAGACGGGGCAAGATGGCGATGGCATAGGTGAACTGGTGAGATTCTCTGAACGTGAGCTCCCAAAAAGGTTATCACTTCGCTACCCCCATCCCCCAGCCCACCACCAACCGCGCTGGG
>NW_007231100.1:69036-101289 GCF_000164805.1 Carlito syrichta | reverse complement strand
CCCCACCCCATCCTGTGTGGCTCCCAGGGACTTGCCTGATCCTTCTGTGAGAGTGAAGGCTACAGTGGGAGGAGTACATCTCTTACCTCCCTACTTGACAGTTTGAACCTGGCTGTCCCCACACACTGTGTGCCCATGTGTGCACTTTACAGGTGAGCTTCCTGGGGCCAGAAGGTTTCTGTGGCTTGCCTAGGGCACTGAGGCACTGGCTAGCGCAGTCTTAGGCTTCTGCCCAGGTCTGCCCAGCCCTGTATTGCATGCTGTCCTCAGACCCCATGCATGGACCTGTTCATGGTCAAGACCTTTATCCAATGCGTGAGTACAGAAGGGCCTTGTCCTCTGGGAATCTGCCTCCATCAGGAGTGCTCCCAGCTTTACAGAAGCAGTTATGGAAATGGGGAGGCAGTTTTGCCAACTAGCTGAGCTCTATAGTTGTCTCTGAAAGCCTAGTGGAAACTACTATGTGCCACAGGCCCTGGGGACAGAGACAAGGAAGACACAGTGGCTGTCCTCTGGAACTCCTGGGCCAGGGCACTCGGGCCAGGGTTGCAGATCCTCTTGTTTGTTTCCCCTCCCCAACTCTCTTCCCTCTGTGCTGCCCTACTGGGGGTGGGGGTGGAGTTGGGGGAAGAAGGCTGTCTCCTTGGAGCCAGGGGCCAGGTCTTGAAAGTCTGCTACACACAGCATGTCCCTTGGACCCACTTAATAGCTACATGTAGAGGCAGAAACTTAGGTGCAGGGAGTATCTGAGCTGCTCCAGCTACTTTACCTCACTGTTCTCAAAATAACCTCAAATGGTTTGGTTATGTCTATTTTACAGATGAGGAAATGAAGGCTCAGAAAGGTGAAAACACGCATTCAAGGTCATGTAGCTACTAGTGCAAAGATCTACACCCCAGGTTCTGCTGATCCCAAGCCAACATCCTTTATCACATGGATTGTGTCCTAGTTGGGCATTAACTAGTGCAATGAAGGGACAATGGACAGAGAAGGGCTGCATCCGTGTGCCCTGCTCCTAGTCCAGGGTCTCAGCTGGAGTCCCCACCTTTTCAGCCCCTTTGTCCTGGACTCCCCCTTGTGCTCTCACAGGCTGACCCCCTGTGCCCTGTGTATGGCCAGTTGGAGGTAGAAGTCGTCACTCACCTCTTGGACACTCTCCTCTGGCTGTTTCGATGATTATGCTTCCTCCGATCTGCTGTGAATTTTTGTGATCCCTCTCCTCTCAGTACCCAAGAGTCAGTAATGATGGGGCGAAGACTGCCCAGGTTAACAAGTCTAAATGCCTCACCAGTGATGGAAATCCACCCATCCATCCACTTACCTCATCAGCATGACTGCCCACCCTGACGATGCATCTACCCATCTATCCACCCACCCAAACACCCATAAATTCATCCATCCATCAATCCATGTATCCATCCATCCATGAATTCATGCATACATACATCAGCACATGTATCCATGCATTCATCCACCTATCCATTCATCCACCCATCCATCTATCCATCCATCCATCCATCCATCCATCCATCCATCCATCTATTCTTGCCTCCCTCCCTCTCTCCCTCCCTCTCTCCCTCCTTTCCTCCCTCCCTCCATGCATCCCTGAATCCATCCATCTACTGAGCAACTACTCTGAGCTGGTCCTGGGTCAGGGTTGGATATATAGTGTTCACTCTGTAAGTACCCATCTGCAATATTCTCATAGTCTGGAAAAAGATCTGCAAAAATTTGTCCCAGGCTCAAATGCTTCAGGACTCAGGTTGAAAAGAAGTCATGCCTGCTGGTCACACTGGGGCTCAGGAGGCAGAGTCTGTCACTGAGCAGCATCTTACCACACAGGCAGGGGACATGGCAGGGGTGGGAGAAGGTTCCCATCCTTGCAGTGTGAGAATGATCTGCTTCTGTAAGTGGGTAGATACAAGTTCTTTGGAAGGCTATGGTCTTTCTGACCACAGAGAATATGTCATGCACATAACAGGTGTCTATTAAATACTTTTGAGTAAATGAATGATGCTTAAAGAGAAAGAAGGGAACTTAAAGGAAGAGCTATTCTTGAACACCTACCAGGTGTTGCACGTTGAACTAAGCACTTAATCATCATTATCTGACTTCCCAGCCCATGAAGTAAAATGGAACTTTCATTTCATAGATAAAAAAGCCAAGGCCAAGAGAGCTAAGGGCATTTGTCTTATGTCCATAGAAATCTTGGGATCCGTACCTCCCCCGTTTCCCTCTTGGTGCTTGGCCTGTGTGGCCAGAGATTGAGAGGTGAGGAGATAAGGAGGAACCCGACTTCCCAGCAGGAAAATCTGTTACCCACCCTGAGTTACTAAGTTGTCCCTGAACACATGTTTCTGGATGTAGGTGGCATTTAACACCATGCTCTTGGACAAGATCACCTTGGGGACAGGTGATCTTGAGGCAAACAAGGTGATCCTCTGACTGGGGTGCTCAGAGTGACTCTTTAAGCATCCCTCTTACTGTGACCTGGGCTGACTCCAGACCTGTGTTTTCTCACTTCTTGGAAGATGGATGACAGGCCCTGACCATCCTGCCTCAGTCACCCTTGTGTCCTCGAGGTTAAGTGGAAACAGGCACTTGGCAACTCATGGTGGGTGATGGCCTGATCACACTGGGGACTGAGTGGGCACTTAGGGTGACTCCCATCAGTGCAATGTCCAACAGTTGACAAAGCACCTTCAAAGACATCAGCTCCTCTTCTCCAACACAAGTGTGTGCAGCCTTGTGGCATGGAGCATGCTGTGACAAACCCATGTGTATTGCCCCCAGGTAGTGCCATCAGGGGACTGTTTGGTGACACTAGGGAGGAGTCTGGCTTGAGACGGGTCTTCAACCTGGTCTCACGTGGCTGAGCTCCCTTTAGAGCTTGTCATCCCTTTACCACAGAAACATGAGCAGTCATGCCACTTCTCTGAGCCCAGGTCCCCTTATCTTCAAGATGTCACAAGCACACCTGTCTTGTGGGGTTCCTGGAGTTCCCAAGCCTGTGGAGCACCTGTAACCAGGCCTGAGAAGAACAGGATGGAGAACGTGTCCTAGGGTCACAGCGCCATGGCTGGGCCTCCAAAAAAGCATAGTCAGGGTCTAATTTCAGCACTGTCCCCAGAGCATGCCCAGCCTGCGACCCACTTCCAGGAAGGGACATATATTTGTTGATGAAAGGAACCTTAGCAAGGATCTGGTCCAGGGCTTCCCAAACTGAGAATCACCTCCTAGGTTTTTCTGTGTCCGTGTGTCATCTGGACTGTCAGCTGCCTGCCACCTCCTTTACACTGAAAACTTCCCTCTGCTTTAGCCTCTGTTAAGCAAGACTTCCTGGGACCTGGTAGGTTTGGTGGCTAGTTGGGTTTGCCCCATACATTCCAGCCAATATGAATATGACAAATCATTTGCCCATCGGTGAGGGGCGACCACACATTTTGCTGCCTGGCTCACTTACTCACACCCCTCTCATGGACACTCTGCCCAAGAGCAAATGGAGCCAAAGGATGAGGAAGTTGCTCCCCAGGTCTCTCAATGCCCAAGACAGGAGTCTCCCATAGTCAGCTTGCAGGTATCAAGATGTCCTGGACACAGAGCCCAGTTCCGGCAGCCCCTCCTCATCACTGACCATCCCACTCAGAGTTCTCAACCCACCATCCAACCTGCTTGGTCTCCAGGTGTCCCCAGGCAGAGTCAAGTGACAGGGAGACTTCACAGGCAGGTCTGAGTGACATGGTCCTCCAGATGCAGTACATGACAGGAGGTGGCTCGGACCCCTGAAGTACTCTGAGGTTTTAAGAGAACCAGAATCCATCATCCATTACTCTGTCCCCAGGCACAGGGCTCTCTGTTCAAGGTGAAGAATGGATTCAGGCTTCCATGAATAGAGCATTTGTAAGCTCTCTGGGTGGGGGTCCTGCCTGACACCCCCCTCCCTGAACAAAGATGGACATTGTTCCCTTCCTAGGGACTACAACAGGCAGATGAGGCACCGGTCCTACAGGCCAGCCTCAGTGAAGGGTGACCATACCTGGCACTCTCTGGCTCACTTGATTGCTCAGTCATTCATTCATCCACTCACTTACCTGCTCACTCACCCACTTAGTCCCTCCCTCATTTACTCACTCATTCCTCACTCATTCACTCACTCTTGCGCCATAAATTCATTCATTCACCACATTCTCTCAGTCTCTTGCTCTGAGCACTACCCCATAACCATTTCCCCATGTCCCTGTGAAGGTCCTAGACTAGGCACAGGGGCACAGATGGCCTTAAGCCTAGTCCCTGCTCCAGGGACCCTTGGTCCTGGGTTTTTGAAGACCATGTGTAACACCTCAGACAGAGTCCTGCTCCTTGCAGAAAACAGACAAGTGTTGATATGCAGGCCTTCTAGTTTGTTTAGTGCTCCAAGGATGGTACTTGGGGAAGTTCCTGGCCCTGGCTCCAGGAGCACTGTTCAGGAACTGCAGGCCTATGAATTGCCCTGGGGTGAGCAGCCCTGCAGGAATGAGGAGCTCCAGGATGTGGAATTGATTTCACCCCATCTGTGCTGGGGGCAGCTCCAATGCAAATGACTCTGATGGGCCTCGGAGACATGACGGCCAAGGCTGTAGTGGGATGGCTCCTGTCCCCTTCCTCCTGCTTCTCCTTCCCCAGGCCCCATGCCTAGGGCAGGCCCTGGAGCTGATGGGAGAGGAAGGAGCAGCTGTCCCTGGGCAGGTGTGGGGCTGAGTGGGGAGGCAGACACAGCAACAACAGGTGAAGCCTGGGTGTCTTCACAGTCCAGCAGTGTGGCCAAGGTATGGCCACAGGCCAAGGCCCAGCACTGCTGTCTAGGGCCACACAACCTAAAACACAGAAGGGCCTGAGCCTTTCTGAGCCTCAGTTTCTCCCATAGCATGACAGGAGGCAGTCGTGGACACCTGTGGGGATTCTGTAGTGTGATAAGTTCAGACCCCTCCCACCATCCACTACCTGGCAGACTGTCAGTATTCACAACACACCAGTCACAGACAGCTGCCACTGAAGGTCTGATCTGGGGCATAGGGAGACTGAGGGGAGGTGATAGGTAGTGTCAGAGCACTTGGGCCACTGACCTGCCCACCCTAACCTTATTGTGCAGTGTCACAAGGTGCTGATGAGTCTGAGTCAGGCATGGAGCATTGGCAATTCCTGCTGCAGTTCAAGGATAAAGAGCTGCTTGGGGGTGCTGTCAAAACAGCATCAGTCATCACTTACCACAGGGGGCCCTTCACTGTACTGTCACCACATTCCAGGAGAGATCCTGGCCCTGTGGGCAAGCATTGGTGTGATTATCTCACATTCATAACCACTCCAAGCAGTTTGAGAAACTTGGGGAGGAAACAATTTGATTTTCTTGAGGTAAGAACATGTTTCAATTGTCACCAATTTCCCCCTTGGCATCGTGGGCTGGCTTCTCACTCTGGCTGGGGACATCCACATGATCCCAACCTGGGTGGGGATGCCACTGCAGCCTGGGCTGGGATAGGATGCAGAGCCTGGCCAATTCCCTAGACCATCATGGCTCAGAAATCTCAGTGCCTTGTCCTGCTCCCACCTCCTGTGAGCCCACAGGGCCCTGGCATCCCCTCTCAGCAAGTCTGACTCCTGACAGTTGACAGCAGCTACAAGGCCAGTGGTGGATGGCAGCGCTTCGGTTTTTGAGGAGGGAATGGGGCCCTCCCACAGGGAGCCTGGGGAGAGATAGTCGTTGCCTCTCCCCATGAGCAAAGGGTGCATGCTCCATATTCCAGAGGAAAGACAAAGGCTCCCTTACAGCCCATGGGACTCATAGGAAATGGGTCTCTCACCCAGGTTAGCATGAAGTAGTTACGAGTAAAGAAAGGGGAGGGGGGATCCCCTGTTGGAGTGACAGGACTGTGGCGTGCCTGGGAGGCCTGGGCCATAGTTTGTTGCACAAATGAGATAAGACTAGGAATGTATGCATATGTGTGTGCATGTCCTCACACAGGAAATAGGATGGGTGGAGAGAACACGTGTGTACCGGTGCATCTGGGAAGGTGGTTTAACCAGAAGCCTGGGTGATGACCACAGCAAGTGGGCAGACATGGGCTCTGGGCTGACCATGCTTGGTATCTGGTCTGTCCTGATGCCAGGGACGTCAGGCAAGTGCTCCCCATAACGGGCCTCCCTGACCATCCCACACACGTGTCTAGAAACACATGTCCCCATGAGATGATGCATGTGAGGAGGCAGCACAGACGACCCGGACGCAGGTCCCCAACTCACCCTATGGGACCTAACTCCACCTCGCCTGCCTTTGCCCTCTTTCCCCACTCAGGCTCTCAGAAGACCAGGGTGGAGGCTTGTCTGGGGCACATCCTGAATTTACCCACTTGTTGGTATCCAGGAGGGGTCAAGCAGGGTGACAGGCTGGGCTGTAGGAGGGAAATACAGGCCTGGATGGGGCAGAAGGGCAGGACCAAGGCAGGACACAGTGGAGGTAGGGTGTGGTCAAGGAAGGATGTGGCTGAGATGAGGCAGGGCAGGGTAGGGTTGAGGAGGCAGAGTGAGGAGGCTGCATCATCTGGGACAGTAAGTCAAGGGCTGAGTCAGGACCTGGGACAGAGGAAGGATGTGGAGTGGGTCTGCTCTGGGTGGTTTCAGCCTCTTTCCATTGAAGGAATGTCACGTGTGCAAAGCCACACAACTGGCTTATGGGTACAAACGTGACCTGGGAGACACCAACACTGGGCTCCTCATTATTTCTAATACTGGCCCCAGTGGATCAAAGAAACAACTCTGGGGTCCCTTGGGCTGGGAGATTGGGAGGCTGGGGCCAGAGGCTGGAGATGTTGATAACCCCTGGCTGGGGAAAGGCCAGGAGGGGGAAAGGGAGCCACGAGCCCTGTGGGACTTCCAAGGGCGCCTGGGGAGTGTGCTCACCAAAGCAAGTGGTCATTGACCACTCACTCCTGCAAAAGCGTCCATTTCTTCCCCAAGTCAGAGGACATGTAGAGCTTTAGGGCAGAAAAAGGAGAGAAACAAAAGTGTGGTCAGGACATCAGGAAGAAGCCACTTCTGAGAGAGGGTGATGTCCCTGCTACTGTGAGTTCCTGGGGAGAGGTCAGTCTTGTCCAACAGACAGAGGCACTGTACTCAGACCAGCTTGCAGCACTCCATGGCACCATTCCTACCCAGGCTAGCTGACAGGGGCCAGGAGACAAAGTTCTCCAGGGTGAAATCCCAGCCTCCCAGAGGAGCTGTGCCTGAGCCTGAGAGGGTGAGAGGAAGGGAGGGAAGAGTCAACAGAAGTCAGAGCAGGACAAGGCAGTGGCCCCAGCAGGAGTGTGACATTGTTGCAGGGATCGGTGCAGGCTGGCTGGGACCTGACACCAGGGCTGGCCTAGCCTGTGTGACCAGGGTCGTCACACAGGGACCTTTCTCAATAGGCCCCATACCTAGGATCAGTCTCTGCTGTCCTCATCCCCAGCAAGTGCCTGGGCTGAGCCTGAGCCCAGGGAGGGGTAAAGGTGGGTGCCCTGTGCCCTGAGTCTTGAGGCCGGCCCAGGGCCAGGGGTTGGGAGGGTTTGCCCGGAGAGTGTCCCTGTGTGCAAGACAGCAGGATGTTAAATGTTAAACAGCTCATAAAGAACATAGTGAAAGGTCTAGGGGGCGGGGACACCACAGAAGAAAGGGAGCAGGGCTCGTGCTGATTGTCAACATTTTCTATTCTGCGCTGGACTCTGCAAATCATGCAGCAGGTCCTGCCCTGACCACCTGAGAGGTTGTGGTCTCAGGGAGCCCACTCATCTTCCATTGGGCCCACTCAGCTGCCATGGGGCAGAGGCGGGGAACCCTGAGGGGGCCAGGTCTGGGTCCTGCCAGGGACAGCAGTTACATGCAGAGGAGGAAATGGCTCCAAGGGAGGTCTGGTTAGGGAGCTGAACAGGCCCTGGGAGGAATGGACAGGTTGAGGTGGATGACAGGGTCCTCGCGTCTGTACCCAGGCCTGGGGAGAAGAGTTGGAGACAGTTGGTCCCTGGCCTTCCACCCACAGCTCTGGCCTGGGGATCCTGGCTGGAGACAGAACCCCGATCAAGCAGAGTGAGTTTTGGACATGCCAAGTGAATCTTGCTGGGGCCACAGGGTAAGGCACAAAGCTGCTCTCCTCCCCACGATGACCTGAGGAACAAGACCACACCCTTCTTCATAGACAGGACAGTCCTGAGAGGAACCTGAGATCTGTTCCAGTTGGCAAGAGCCAACTGGCAGGAGTGACATCAGCTGGCAGGAGTGACATCAGAAAGGAGCAAGGATCTGGGGGCTCACCTGTTCCACACAATGCCCACTGTGCCAGGGGGCAGCACCACGTGGCTCTGTGTCCAAATGAGAGACTAGGGTGGGGAACACTAGGCACCATGGACACTGAGCAAACAATGGAAACAGAAAGGCCACTCTCCCCACACCCCTTCTTCCCCAAAGCAGTCCTTAAGCCTCAGGCCTCTCCCTTCCTTCTCCCAGAAGATCCTCATGTGACAGGTGTCCTGCCCCATACCTGGAGGAAGGACTATCACAAGGAGACCAAGACCCTGAGCAGATAGGCCTTGCAGAACCCTGCCTCAGTTGACTCACACCCCTTTACTTTCCTAGCACACTTCCCAGTACTGTCCCCTCTTCAAACACAAGCACAGAGACACACAGACTTCTTGACTCTAGGTTTTCATTCTTTAAGGTTCTGGTGCCACATACCATTTATATTCCAATTATCCATGATGTTTTTTGATAGTCTAGATATTTGTCCCCTCCAAGTCTCATGTTGAAATTTGACTCCCAGTGTTGGAGGTGGGCCTGGCGGGAGGTGTTTGGGTCATGGATCTGGTCCCTCATGGATCTGGTCCCTCATGGATGACTTGGTGTCCTCCCCATGGCGATGGGTGACCTGGGTGTTTCAAGAGCCTGACACCTCCTCTCTCTCTTGCTTCCTCTCTCGCCACGTAACACACTGGCTCCCCACCCCCTTCATCATGAGTAAAAGCTTCCTGAGGCCTCACTAGAAGCCAAGCAGGTGCCAGCACCATGCAGAGCCATAAGCCAAATAAACATCTTTTCTTGATAAATTACCAGCCTCAGGGGTTCCTTAATGGCACGCAAAGTGGACAAAATGCTTTTTCTCTTGTTAACCTGTGTTGTGTTAGGGGGTCTCAGCCATGAGATGGATGGGAAAGATCTCACTTTTTCTCCCTTCAATGGGGCTCAGGGAGCTAGGGGGATCCCCTGAGGTGGCAGTGCTGAGTGTTCAGCACCCACTGGGCCTACAGCCCTGAGCCTCCCAAGACACCAACTGTATGGGCAGTTGCCATGTCCCAGAGGCCAGGAGAAGTCTAGATTCAAAGTGTCACCTGTCACAGGAGAGCCCATTCCAGGAGTCCCCTCTCTCATCTCCACCTACCTGCCCCAAGAGCCCTTCAAATCCCCCTTTACCACCCCCCCCCGAGAAGGTACTTTGAGCACGAGACCCCCTTCTCCATTCTTTGATCCTCAGATAAAATTTCTGCTCTGTTTTGTTGAACTCACTCTACTGGCGCAAACAGCGCTGGGCAGGCAAAGGATGCATGGGAGTCAAGCAGCCCCTTAAGGGTCAGGAACACGAGCAGGCTGGTTCCTCTGAGGCCTCCCTCCTTGGTGTGTGGATAGCCACCTCCCCCATATCCTCATGTGACCACATCTCCTCATCTCATACAGACCCTCTCCTATTGGGCTAGGGTCCACCCCAGCAACCTCATGTTAATGTAAGGGTCCCACCTCCAAATGGGATCACATTGTGCAGTACTGGAGCTTAGAACTGCACCATAAATTTGGGGAGGACATAGTTTGGCTCACAATAGATGTCCACTATCCACTGCCTCTCCCCCTCCAGGGTCCTCCCAGCAGGATGGCTCAGCTGCCTGCAGCTTTGGAGTACTCCCTGCCTTTTCCATGCTGCAGGGGAAGATCTCATGCCCCTCACAGCTATTTCCTGCTTTCCTCCCTCTCCTGGAAGTCTCAGCTCTGGCTTCTTTGCCGACCTGCTTACCTGGAACCCCCACCCCCACTCCTCATCCCTGTCACCAGAGCCTAGGCTGTGGCTGTCCATGAAAAGAATGAAGGAACACACCTAACTCCAGGCCAGGGATTGGAAACTCATCTGTAAAGGGTTTGGAGGGTCACACGGCCTCTGTGGTGGCTGCTCCTGGCTGCCCTGGGGCAAGCAAGCAACCAGAGAGGGAAGGATACATGAGGGCATGGCTGTGTTGGAGAAAAGCAGATGGCAGGCTGGTGTCCACTGACACCAGCTCTGGGTGCACAGCCAGAAACAATCACCTTTCATAGCAAAAAAGAATTTTTCAGAAACTTGTCATCCTTTGGAACATAAGCATCATGAGTGCAAGAAACCCATCTGTCTCACTAAGCACTTGGGGCTGTGCCCACATGAAGTAGGTGCTCAGCAAATGTCTGTGGCTCCACACTAGCTGGGCTTCATTTCTCTTTGGGCCTCAGCAAGAGGGTCTGGCAGCAGCTACGGCCTTTTACAGGGCTAGGCACTGACCGCTACTGCACTTCACACACCATATGCACGAGAACACACAAACACAGGCTGCCTTGGGTGACACCTACACACTCACAAACACACCCATAAGATGGGCAATTTCCCCTCTTTATAGATGAAAGAACTGAAGCTCAGAGAGGTTAAGTAAGTTTCTCGGGGTCTCATAGCATTCACTTACAGCAGTCCTCACCTCCTAGACTACTATGCCAACAGCTGAGAAGTCATGTCTAGCCCTTTCACTGGATCATCTGAGTAACCCAGGCCAGACCCCCTTCTACCTCATGTCTCGATTTACCCATTTGCAAATTGGGAGAGCCCTGCTAATAGCCACATTCAATACTTGAGTGGAAAATGCACAGTGGGCCTCAGTTTCCAGGCACCATGAAATAAAGCCCCCATGTTAATGGACAGCATTATTGTCATCAGTGTGGATGTAGCTGCTTTTATGACTCAGGCCAGCAGCTTTATGAAGCCTTTCCAGTTCATGCTTAGGGGAGGTGGTTTTACTACCCACCATCAATTACTGCAGAAATAGAATATTTCTGCTTAATAAAAGACAAATGCCAGCCACTAAACAAAGATCAATATATCAGGGACAGCCCAGTCACCACAGTTGAAGCCCACAAGAGACATTCTGTCGTAGGAGGTCTCAATTCCTCAAGTGGGCGTCTCAGAGGGAAGCACAGACCAAGGGCTGGGACACAGCTGCCACCCTGGCATGCAGAGGGAACAGTGAGAAGTCAGAGTTAGGTGAAACAGGAAGGGCCAGGAACAGGTGACGACTGGGAACAGGTACACAGTCCTGGTCCTTGGAGGAGCTGTGTGCTTGCCTTGGGTCCTCAGTGGCACTGGACTGGGGTGTTCCATGTCTGTCCCTCCTTTGCCCGGGGTGCCTTGTCAGACTGCAGAGGCTGGAAAGTGACTGCCTTGTCCACACGGCCTTGATTCACTTGCAGCTAGGATTCTAGGTTGAGAGGCACTTGAACTGGGCTTGCAAGGTGACACTGAAGCAAAGGCCTTTTCCTGCCCCCTCAGGCCATTTCTGCTGGCCAGTGAGGGCACAGGGACATGCTGCTGTGTCCCCTCCAGTTCTAGAGGGCACAGAGGCAGTGGTGGTAGAGGACTTCTGGACATCACCTTCCTGACAGGCTGCTGTGGGAACTCCCTGGTAGACTGTAGGCTTCAGGGGAACATCCTGGGGGCCTGGACTAAAGCCCCCTCCCTGACTCTGCCAGCAATTTAGAAGGTGCCAGTCCCTCCTGTAAGTTACTTTTAATATCCAGAGTGATGCATCTCTCTTGCCCTGGGCCCTAGCTGATGCACATGCTTAGAGCAAAAGGGAGTACATCTGAGGTGAAGGTTCTCATCACTTGCAGAACCAAATCCCATCTATCCATCCATCCATCTGTCCCCTCCCCACATCCCAGCCCAGTGATAGAGGCCCCATCCCTTCCTCACTCCTGCCCCTGGTATAAAAGGCCCTGTCCCCTTTCCAACAATCCCCCAGTGTCAGAGGCCATGTTCCCTCCCCACATCACCATCCAGTGTTAGAGGATCTATCTCCCTCCATGTCCCCACCTGTTGTTAGCAGAACCCATCCCCTCCCCACATCCCCACCCATTGCCATGACAGCACTGTCTGTCTTTCCTTTAACATGGATAAATACAGACACTACTCTACCTAGAGTTGGAGGGCTGTGGGATTTTTTTTCTCTATCATCTTATGTGATCATCTTTATCACTCTGAAGTTGTTTTTAAGGAAGTAAACATACATTCTGAACTAATCTTTAAGCCCCTGTTTAAAAACTCCTCCTCTAGAAAGTCTTCCCTTTTGCCCACCCTAAAGTGTCTTCTCTCTCCTAGTAAGTTTCTAAAAGGCAATCCTGGGCTCAGATCAATTTCTTACAGTGCTGAGAAGCAGAAGAGGTTCTTCATAGAGAGCAAAATCAAATAAAATAAAAGTAAAAAGTGAGTCTAACTATGTTTTAGAAGTGCCCAGGGCTCTGCCAGTGAGCAGATCTGTGGTACAAGCTGAGAGAAAACAGGCTGGTCAGTATCATGTCAGTGGTCCCTAGGGAGCTGGCATGGAAGGGACTTCCAGTTCTCAGGACCTGTGGATGCCAAGAAGCATTGATTAAGACATCACCAGGAGGGCTGTCTAGGCTCCAGGTGAGGTTACACCAGAGCACCCCAAGCTATAAGGATGCAGAACAGGAAGCAATTAAATGTGGAGGGATGGGGCTGTGTGCAGTGGGTGGACAGTCTACTAGTGGTGGGGCAGCTTCTGGGCAAAAGAGCAAGGGAGGGATGAGGTGGGCTTTGGCTTTACATAGATCTGTCAATCCTGGTGGACAGAATTTTGTGTCCACCTTGCTGACTGGCTGACGGCATAAGTAGGAGGGATGTATCCCAGGTCACAGCTGACTCACTAAAGCTGTCTGTGTGGTTTGCTCTGGCCCAAAGCCTCTGAGACTGTCATGAGATAGCACATTCCCAGAGAAGAGTTGGGTGGGGACCAGACCCCTCCGACAGTCAGGAGTCATGTTCAGCCAGTCCCAGCAAAACCCAGCAGAGCCCAGGACCACAGAGCCAAGCTCATGGCAGTCAGTCTGAATTCTGAGGCTGTGTGCTGCCCAGTGTTACTGCAGTGGACACACACTTAACACACCAGATTTGCCAGAGCTGAAAACTGGCATTGGGCTCCCATGCCTCCCTGCTTCCTGGGAATTAACACAGCTCTGACAAGCCCTACAGCCCCAAAACTAAAGTCCTGCTGTCATTGTTATCAATTTCCTTAAATTCTTAATTCCTTTCACAACTGCAACTAAGCCCTTTTTCTTAGTCACAGAAAAGAACCAAGGCAAATAACCAAGATTTCAGCTCCATTAATTTTTCAGGCACCATAAATTAAGGAGTAATTGCAGTGCAGTCAATTTCTGTGAGAAAAGAAGTCTCCGTGATCATGCTTTAGTCTAATTACACGGAAGACTAAGTGTTGGGAGCCAACATCTACAGCTACATGGCTGAGGCCTGTAAAGGCCCATCTGGAAGATCGCCTCTGACATAGGATATCAGTTATACCTATAATATTGGCATGTGATTAGTGACCAGTGTGCATACATGGCAGTAAAATTTATAAGTAAATCTCTATACACCTGATGGAAAGTTGCACAGTAGAATTCTTTTATATGGCCTTGTCCCTTCTAAGTTGTACTTCTTTCTAGATATTTTTAAACTTCTATTTCCTTGTAGACTGGTTAGTCAGCTCTTGTTCCCAAAGGCAGTTTCTCCTAGGATTAAGATTAGAAACTAAATTACCATAATAGTTTTATTGCCCTGCCTCTAGCCAGGCAGGACGTTTTTCTAGTTTCGTTACACGCCGAAACTCCGTTTGCTTCAGCCCGAGGTCATTGTCATGGTAACCGTGCAGCCCATTATCCAAGAGTGTGACAGCTACTATTTGATTTTTAGAATAGTCTTGTTTGAATAAAACATACATTTAAGACGATACAATTTCCATCGAAAAGATTTAAACAGTAATAAGCATTCATAGAAAACTTTTAAGTTTTGTTTAAACTTTTAAGTTTCCTTTTCTCAGATTATGACTTTAGTTCCTATTCCTGTAGGCCAATTTTAAGATCTTTTGATTAGTGTACCGAAATTTTCCCAACGGTGTTGTTTTTGCTTCTAATATGACAACAGGAAATTTTACACATAGCCATGTATTAATATACTAGGAAAAAAGATTTAAGTTTTGGGTTAAAGTCGTAGTTTTATTAGAATAGAATGAGAATTATGGTGTTATGATTTTAAAATCATACGTCAATGATAATTATAAGATTTAATGATAAGGCATTAGCTTAATAGGATATAGCATAGTATTAAAGGTCAATCATTAGATTATATAAAAATTAGAGTTTAGACATAGGAAATTCACTTAAGTCATGGTTAGGTTTTATAGTTTTAGAATAAGTTTTAATTGTTATAGAATTACAGGACACTAGGTTGAATCATAATAGGTTAATGGAGTAAATAAAAATTAAGTCATTTAAGTAAACTTATAGATTATAGTATAGTGTTAAGTAGATAATATCAATCGTTAAAAAATATTAGGAGTCGGTGAACTTGGATTGAACCTAGAGTTAACTTAGAAAGTTTTTGTATTAAATCAGGGTTTAGAACAAAGAGTATAATATGAATGATTTATCGAACACTATGGAAGACATTTTGAACGAACTGTATTGAAATTGTGCACCTGTGACCTTGATGTGAGTTTTGTGAAGCACGTCAGGCATCATGGAGTTCGAATTGTTTGCTCGAAACTTGCAAGTCTCGTGATGGTCTTGTGATGCATGGTTTGTAAAGCACGGAACTTGTACGCCCCTAGCAAGTGATTATCACACTGCTGGAGGGTATAGAAAATGGTATATAAGTTGGAAAAAGTTTGAATAAAATTGGCTTCAGTCCTGATCAGACTGTTCCCAGAAGAACTGCCTCCAAGTGGTCTCTTCTCGCCGTCTCCTGATTCTCCGGTGCGGGTCCTAACCCTTCCCTCCAAGGTCGGAGCGTGACTCCGACAGCTAAGTAATGCTATTAATACCCAGAAGCACACACTATCCCTGAGGAAGGTGCCAGGAGCAAAGAGACAGTCCACAAGGCCAGGGAATGCAAAGATGCTAGTCAGACCTTGGTAAGGAGGTCCATCGAGAACCAGGGCTCCATCCAGTCAGAAATCTCCACTGCAGTCATCAGCCTGGGTGACTCCTGATAAAGATTTACCATTCATTCACTCATTTAACCAGTTGCCTGCTACCCATCCATCCACCCATCCATTTACCCGTCTACCCATCCATTCACCCATCCATTTACCCATCCACCCACCCATCCATCCATCCATCCATCCATCCATCCATCCATCCATCCCTCTATCCACCTGTCCATTTGTCTGTCTGTCCATCTGTCCATCCATTCATTCATCCATGTATTCATCCATTTGTTTGTCTGTTCATCTGTCAGTCCATCCATCAGTGAGTGCATCCTTCTGTCTATCCATCCCACCTATCCATCCGTCTGTCCATCAGTCTGCTTTCGATCTATCCATCCTTCTGTCCATCCATCCCAGCTACCCATCTATTTATCCATCCATCCATCCATCCATCCATCCATCCATCCCACCTACCCACCCATCCATCCATCATCTGTCCTGCCCATTCATCCCCACCCACCCATCCACCCATTCATCCACCCACCCTTCCATCCATCCATCCCACCTACACATTCATCCATTCATTCATCCACCCATCCATCCACCCATCTGTCCTTCTGTCCATCTATCCATCTACTCACACATTTATCCACCCATCCTCAATCCAACAATTCAACCAATATTTTCAGTGAGGTACTTGAGATTAAAATGATGGGAAAAAAAATAACCTGACACTGCCTCTGCCCTTAAACAGCTTACCCCAAATCTGTGTGTTGGGTGTAGACAATAATCAAACAAACAAAAATACATCATTGCATGTGTGATAAGTGGGAAAGAGAAACATAAGAATCTGGAAGAATGTGGGAGAGTGGGACCCTAGCTGACCTGGATGGCAGAAGGAAGGCTCCTGAGTTGGGACCTTTCTGTCCTCCAGGCCCATGTGACCTTTTCTTCATTCTCTGTCTCCGGGGGCTGACCTGTGTAGATGGAGTCACCCTTCTCTGGTCCTGGGGGCTGACCTGTGTAGACAGAGCCACCCTTCTCTGGTCCTGGGGGCTGACCTGTGTAGACAGAGACACCTTTCTCTGGCACTGGAAACTGACCTGTGTAGACAGACTGCCCTTCTCTGGCCCTAGGGACTGACCTGTGTAGACAGATTCATCCTTCTCTGACACTGAGAACTGACCTGTGTAGACAGAGTCACCTCCTCTGGTCCTGGGCCGGACCTGTGTAGATGTGCCAAAGATTCCCTCCCTTGCTTGCATCAGCCTGATGAGGCAGCAGCTGGCTGAGGGCAGGAGGAGCAGGGCTGGGTGTCCCTCCTGGGTTCCCTGATGGTCTACCATAGTCTTCCATGGGCTCAGTGATTCTCATAGGGTGAGGTGTCCTGTAGGGACCTTCCTGCTCCTGTGGAACAATGCCTGAGACTGGGTGGAGGTGTGAGGCTCGCCATGGACCCCAGATGATATCCATGTCCTGATCCTGAGAACCTGTGGCCTCAATAGGGCAAACAGAACTCTACGGGTGTGGCTGCTGAGGTCTTTAGTTGGAGGATTATCCCAGATTAACTGGAGGGGCGTCCTAAATGCATGCACAGGAATCCTTGTGAAAGGGAGGGGTAGAGGGAGATTTCACACACTCAGTTGCCTCAGCCTTGGGCCCACACCCATCTCCAGCCCACCAGGCCCCGGGGGCTCCCACCCCTGCCGGTACTGCCTGGGCCACCTGCTCACCACCCGCTCCATGCTGACCGGGGCTGACCATACCCTGTCAGAGCTCTCCATGGCTCTCTCCTCATTCCCTGGCAGAAGGGCCTTGGTTTCCTGCCAGTCCAGTGAATACTGCTTCCAGAGGAGGGGAAGCTGATTTGGGGTATGAAGAATAACTCCCTGTTGTTGGTGGAAGTGGAAAAGTGTTCCAAGCTGAGGGAAGGGTCTGGTGAGCTCTGCTGAGTGTGTGGAATGTTCTGGAAGTGGAGAAAGGCCCTTGTGGTTGGTGTGCAGAGAAGGAGGCAAGTGGAGAGATCCTAAGAGCTGCCTACCACCCACTGACCCGTCTGAGCACTGTGTGGAGTGTGCCTCTCGCCTGCCTCACTTAGTCCCTGACATAGCCAAGTGGGTGCTGTTCCCGATGACTGACCAATGGACCCCATGTGGGCACCCAGGAGCAGGCTGTCATGGGATTCTGCACCGCCAGCCCAGAGGCTCCTCTTGGGCCAGACAGGCCTCCTGGGTCCCATGTGCTGGAAGAAGGTTCCTTTCCTTGTGAGTTGAGACTAGACCAGTGGGTGCTGCCCTGGGCTGAGCAGACCCTAGCCTCACAGGGCAGGTGTGTGGTCCCGGTCCTACCTTGCTCTCCTTGCTGCAGGCCAGGACCTTGTCCTCCTCCTTGGGGTGGAAAATCAGTGCTACTATGAAGAAGATGGAGCTGTTTCTGGAAGGTGACACCCTCATCCATGCTGAGGAAGAGGCTCTGGTCATGGTCGCTGAGCAAGGAACTCATCAGGATGATCTGAAACACGAGGGGACACAGGAAGGAAGTGAGGCCTTAGTGACCCTGGAGGATGGGACAACATCTTCCTCTTCACACACCTGGGTGGGGGAGCTGCAGCAGAAGCAGCAGGTCAATCCTCTCCCTGGCCAGCTCAGCACTGACAATAGCCATCCATTCATCCATCACCTATCCATCCACCATCCATCCATTCATCCATCCATGGTGGGCCTGGGTGTGGGTGCCATTCCAGAATCTGAGGCTTGACCTTATGAGGCTTAGTCTCTGCCATCAATATCAACCCATTCTGGAGGGAGCTGGGACAAGCCACCATGTCAGTAATCATGTGTGAAATCCTGTTTTGGGGATGATGGTGTTCTGGAGGATAGAGCAGGATGAGGGGTGATGGAGAGGAGGGTTACTGGGCAGGGAGCTGCCTTTGGAGGAAGAGGACAAATGCCAAGCCAGGTGGGGTGACACGGGGTCACAGGGACAGGCCAAGAGTCTGCTGTGAGGGCACTGAAGGGGACGGGAGAAGGGCTGAAGAAGTAGACAAGAGCCAGATCTACAGGGCCATGAGGTGGCTGCAGTGGGGTGCATGGTGCCCCCAAAAGGGGCTTTTGCCTCTGAATGCCCAGTACCTGTGGTGGAAATAGGGTCTTTGGAGACATAGCTAAGGATCTTAGGATGAGGCTATCCTGGACTTGAGACCATCCTGAAGTCAGTGACTGGTGTCCTTGTAAGAGGGGAGAGTGGAGACGCAAGAGAAGGAGATAGTGTTAAGGCAGAGGCAGAGACAGTAGGGACACATCCAAAAGCAACCAGTACCATAAAATGCCCAAAATACCAGAATAGGAAGAGGCACAGAAACTCCAAAAGGAATCAGCTCTGCCGACACCCCGGACTCCCAGCCTCCAGAGCACTATGGATTTCCAGCCTCCAGAAAACCCTGGACTCCTGGCCTCCAGAACACTTGGACTCCCAGCCTCTAGAAGGCCTTGGATGCCCAGCCTCCAGATCATCTTCATCCCCCGGAGTCCCAGGGACTCCCAGCCTCCAGGCAGCCCAGGAAGCACACAGCAAGCTCTTGTTATGTGTGAGGGGAGGCCTGGGGGGAGGAGGGAGGAGGCTTGGTTTGCATTTTTACAACATCCACCTGGCTGCTACAGAGATAGTCACCGAGGGTCCTGCATAGGAGCAGGCCCTTTAAGAGGCGATCACCCTGTCCAGGTTGGAGTTGGCATGTGGGAGGATCCAGGACAGCAGCATGTCTGTATCTGCAGGGACAGGAGACCTAGACATGCACAGGGCCCTGAACCATTTTGTTTTGAAATTGGCAGATGAGGCCCTAAGATGGGATGGCCAACTGCATCATGGGCATCTTCTCTTCCAGTCCTGCCCACAGGGAAACCACAAGAGGGCTGGTTTGTTTCACACCAGGGAAACCACAGCACCACACCATGTGGCCGTGTCCTGCCTAGGAGCCCAGCCTACCTCCTCTCCTCATGTGGCCACCATTGTGGTCTCCTGTCTATTCCACTGAATCCACTGTACCAATAGCACAGGGCTCTGAGTACGTCCCCTCTGTCTCTCAGAAAGGCCAGGAGAGGTGGGCCAAGATCACACCCTCTTGTACCTGCTGTCACCACTGTAGAGGAAGGAGTGCTTCCGAGCTGGAGCAAAGGGGCAGCTGGGGGCACATCCCTTGTGGCCCAAGAGGGTCAGTGAGCTTGGTCAGCTAGCACATGTGGGCAGATCTCAGAGCCATTTGGTTTAAGTGTCATTTCTGGCAGGAATGGGGAGGCCAGGGCAAGGACCAGTCCCTTGGCTAGCTGGACCCTGGTTTCCATGCCTCCACCGTCTCCCTGAGATGTCTTCCCCATGCAGGATGTTGGTGTCCACTTCAAGGCTCCTTGTGGTCCCAGGGAGAAATCCAATATCTGTAGATAGCTCCTTAGCTCCTTCCAAGACTGGCCTCCCTTCTGGCCTCCCTGCCTCCTAATTGTGCTGTGGTACCCAGCCATGTCCTCAGATGGACCTCCCTTACCCTAGGCCAGGTTGAGCTCTCTGCTACAAAGCGACAGGGAACCCACTCACCACATTTCATGAAGGGGCTTCTTCCTTTGGGACAGTCAGGACAGTGATCATATCTGGTCCAGCCACAGCTGTTCATCCCTTCACCTCCATTCCTGCAGGACCTGGAACCTGCTTCAGATTGGGACTCCATACATTTGTTGAATGGGGGAATGAATGAACACTTTGTGCTTGCAGAGTAGGGGCCAGGAGCACCCACTCATTCTCCAGGTAGCTTGGTTCAAATCCCATGTCTGTGTAACATTAGGTGAATTCACTCACCATTGTGCCTCAGCTTCCCTATAAAATGGGGGGGGGGGAAGTTGCTCCTTTCGCACTGGTGCCGAGGGAACTTCCAGGGGAAGCTTCTTTTTTATTTTTTATTTTTTGAGTTGGAGTCTCACTCTGTCGCCCAGACTGGAGTGCAGTGGCTGCTCCCGGCCACCGCAGCCTCGACCTGCTGGGTTCCGGTGATCCTTCCACCTCAGCCTTCCAAGTAGCCAGAATTACAGGCATGCGCTACCATGCCCGGCTGATTTTTTGATTTATTGTAGAGATGAGGTCTTGCTGCCCAGGCGGGTCTCGAACCCACAGGCTCAGGCAATTCACTCACTTCAGCCTCCCAAAGCATGGGATTACAGGCTGAGCCACCGAGCCCGGCTAGGGGAAGCTTCTTATGAGCAAAATTAGTTTGTCCTCACAGAACTATAGGAGGGGAGTCTTATTACACTGTTATTATTTCTACCAGCTAGATGGGGATACTGAGGCACAATGAGGTCACGCAGCCAGTCAGGATGGAGACAAGGTGAGAATCTGAGCAATGGACTCTGGAACCCTGCTCTCAACCACACCCCAGGGTGTGTTCATGCAGAATGGGGCAGGTCCACCAGGTCTGGTGCAGGCTGGGACAAGACCAGCCCCCTCCACTGAGCATGGCTTTCCTGCAAAGGGTGGGTACAGTATCCTTCCCAGACCCTGATCTCTGGAAGGCAACTAAGTGCACAGAGTAAAAATCAATAGATTGCAAGGAGTGCCTGCCTTTAAGTGAGCAAATGACCACCGACACATGCTTTCCTCCTTCCTGGGGAAGCCTTAATGAACTTCCCAGTCACTTTAATTAATCTCCTTTCACAAAAAAACCTTCTCTTCCCAGCTGACTGGAGCTCTGAAGAAGACTGATGCCGCATCCATTGAGACCAGTTCCTCACATGACTATGGGCCCTGAAATGGGGACACAGAGACATGAGCTCAGAGCTGTTCCTCCCAGTGTGGTTTATTGGAGAACAATGAGAGGGAACCATGGCCTGGGTCAGTGCACCATCAATTTTAAAGTAATGTTTGCAAAGAACACAAACAGGGTAGGGAGCTCGTGTGTATACGACCAACAGTGGGGTGTCGAATTCTGAGGATGTGCACGCGGCACATGTCACACCGACAAGCTCTCAAGCGTGTGGGCAACTCTGCCAACAACAGGTAAGTAGGTGCAGGTATGTGAGAGAGTTGGCCTAATGTTGTGGGAAGCACCCAGGTACAAGGATGGAGGGTACACTAGGGAAGTGGGCAGTGACTGGCCTCAAGTGGTGGAGTCGGAAGGAATTTCATTTTGTGTTTTATGTGAGATTTTTTATTTTTAGAGTAGTTTCAGAGTTGCAGAGAGAGTTCAGAGAGCTCCCACAACCGCACTCTCAGTGAACCCTCTCATTCATGTCTCACATTTGTATAGGACATTTGTCACAACGAAGAAGACATCAGCATCACATTTTTGTTACCTAAACACCACACTTTGTTCAGATTTTGTCAGTTTTCTATTTTTCTGTTCCAACTTCCTGGGCCTTCGACGACCTTGGTGGCTTTGAGTGGGGCTGACCACATGTTGTGCAGTGAGCTTCTCCATGCAGGCTTATCTGCTAAGCTGCTTCTGGCTGGACTGAGGTTACCATGGGTGCGGGGGAAGACAGCAGGGGAAAGGTGTCGTCCTTCTCACATCGTATCAGGGGCACCTGCTATCAGTAGACTCACCCCTGCCAATGGAGTCCTTGCCCGGCTGGGGTCATGTGTCAGGATTCTTCGCTGTGGGGTTGCCTTTCTCCTCCCTTCCATGCTGTCCTCTCTCCAAGAGTTTGGTATGTGCAGCCCATGGTAAAGGGGTGGGAATCTTCTCCCCGGCCCTGAGACCAGGGCCACCACATTAGCTATTTGGAATTCTCCTGCATGGGACAGTTTTCTCTGCTCCCCCATTATTTACTTATTCAATCATGTATTTATTCATTGTGCACTCATATGTATTCCTTTTATACTTGTAGTTGTAACTCAATGCTATGCTGGTATTTGCTGATCTGATGGCTCTGACTCTGGCCCTGGGGAGCCCCTCAGTTCTGCCCATGTCCTTTGACGTGTCTCCATTGTCCTCCTCCCTCTAAATTGCCTACAATGCATTTGGGTTCCCTGGATAACCAGGAGGAAGCAAACAAGCCACCCAGATGTCTCACACAGTTCATTCAGCCTTCACTCAGCACCTATGGACCTGGCTCCATGCTCCACCCTGGGGCATGACCCCCACACCTGACTCTGTTGGGACCGTTTGGACAGGGATCCCAGATTCCCCCCATTAATGCACTCTTCACATGATGTGTTTTGCAAAATGGCCTTATGGCACAGCTCTGTGTCCACCCCTCCTTGGCCCACGCACCATGGTGATACCTCATGCAACTAGCACAGGCCTAACATGAAGCTGAGCACCAATGCCTGCCTGAAGGGCATGTGACTGCCTGCATGAGCCAATGAGTGAACAAACAATTCCATCCCACCTTGTGACACCTAGGGGAATTGTTTGCTTTGCTTTTCTCCTTCAGGAGAAAAACATCTCTATGAATATTTAAGCAGCCTAGAAAGCAAAATTCATAAAACACTCATTCACTTATTCCTCTTCACCTCTCAAAATTTCACACATCAGTGAAGGCTCATTCATTTACTCATTCTTCCACAGTGTGAAGTCACAAGGTCCAAGCAAGGATTTAGGTGTGCACAAGGGTGTGTGGCAGCAGAAGAGAGGGAAAATGGTTTCCAGGCGTGGGACAGGCAAGTTTGAAGGCAAGTAGGAGGGCTTCCCAGAGAAGGTGACATTCAGAGGTGCCTTAAAGAAAGGATGGAAATTTGGCTGAGTGATCTAGAGGACAGCATTTCAGGCAGAGAGGACAACATGACCAAAGGCAGGTGGGGGGTCCCCACCCTCCCTCTAGCCCCAACCTCCCCTCCCTGCACTTCAGGCTCCTGGCATCAGTTGTTCCAAACTTGTGTCTCTCCAGTTAGCTGAGACCTTTCATCCAGACCACCTGTGTCTATGCTGTTATCTTTGGGTGGAATGCACAACATCCCTAGCCCTGACACTGGTAATCCAGCAGCAAACCTTCCCTTTTCAAGATGTTGTCAAATCCCTGTGTGATATAATTACAATAGTTCCTTTCAAATTTTCTGAGTACAAAATCCCAAACGACTTCACCAAACTTGGATGTTTCTCATTTACTTTTGCCCCTGCGTTGTGGGTGCCTCCAGTGTGAGTTCAGCCTGTTTTGTTGATGGGATTCCCTTCCTCTTGTTATCAGCTTGCAGGACACCTTGTTCCCAAAGGTTCATTCCAAAGGTTACCTTCTCCAGGAAGCTCTTTATAATAAACCTTCCCCTGCTCCTTCTCTCAGCATCTTATGCACACACGTGCTGTAGCCCATCGGCCCTCATGTCCTCTTGAGGGGTCTACTTTCCCTCTAGGCTAGGGGGCTGGTGGTCATTGACAAAGATGGGGTGCCCATTTCCCTAGCCTGGGGCATGGGGCCTGGCACTTCGTAGGTGTCATGACCCCAGTGAATGGGTATTGGCGTGATTCATTCACAGGGAGTGAGGGCTCTGGGCACAGGGCTCGAGTCTCCATCACGGCCCATTCCTGCCCTGCTCACATCCCCATCAGACCCCAGGCTCTGCCAGTAGTGACACCATGATAAAGAGAAAAACCCAGAAAGTGATCCTGGCAGGGGTCCTTGATCTGGATCTGGGCTATTTTTGGCCACAGAGTTGGAGGAGCAAGTCAGGAAGGATAAGAAGCAATCAGGAACGATTATTGGAGCAAAGAAAACAAATCAATTAGCACTGTGCTAGGTGAAGCTGGCAGATTGTCCTTCTAAATTGGGAACCAGCCTGTATTTTAGATGGGTTATTTTTACTACTTCCTATTCTGGGGGAAGCATGTGGTACCTGTGCTGGGTTCTGGGGACCCATGGGACTGGGTTTTATGAAATCAGAGGCAACGTGCAGAAAATTGTTAAAGAGAAATATTTGACAGATTCACTTGACTGAAAGCCAGTCCACTGGAAGTACTTGTCCCAGAAACTGCTGCACAGTGTGCAGGACCCAGTAGGGGCAGGGACAGGGTTAGGTGAGTCGTTTATTTTATGAAATGCTCATGGCATACTGCTAGGTAGGTGTGACTTCCCCCATTTTTTCAGATGGGGAAGCTGAGGCCAGAGATCCTGAGTATCCTGTGGGTGATCACACAGCCAACTCCTCTCTCCCCGTATCTGAGCCGCCCCTACAGACATCATGGCCAAGAATATTACTGCATCTGTCCAGAAGGAAGTTAACACACACCGGGGGATCCTGATGCAGTGGACTTGGAAGATTCTAGAAAGCTCCCTCCCACCAAAAAAAAAAAAAAAAACATTGGAAATGGCTTTCAGAAGTCTGCAGGGTCAGCTCAGAGCTTTGAGATGGACTTCTGACCACAAGAAGGTTACACTGGGAAGGAGAGGTTCCCCATTCCTTTTTCCCTCTTGCCCCTATCTCATTCCATAAGAGCATTAAAACAACTCATTCAGACTGTGGTAAGCCATGATCATACCACTGCAGTTCAGCCTGGGCCACAGAGTGAGACCCCGACTCAAAACAAACAGACCAACCCCAAACTGACTCATTTTGGTATCCTTACCAGGATGCTATGGTACATAAGGGGCTGGGCTGAGAGATGTGCCCCTGTGGTCCCAGGGTGATCACAGCAGATGGGGACTCACCAAGTTGGTCTGAGAGGTGCCCTGTTCAGAAAGCCTCAGTGGGAGGCCCTCATCCAGGCTGGATTGGAGTGGAGGGGAAGCCATTAGGAGAGTTTCTACAGAAGATGCAATGCAGCTTTCCTGGATGGGCCAGAGTCAGCTGTGTGCAAAGAGATGCCCCAGGCAGACCCTAGTGGACTCTGAACCAGCCCTCTGACCTGTCCCCTCCCCTCTGGGCCAAGAGGTCTGCTGGAACCCCAGCCCTGGACACCCTTCTCTGGCTCTTCAAAATGTGTCTACACCTCCCCGCCACCTGCCAGGGCTGTGATCCATCTGGGTTCTCTCTGGAATATGATAGTGTGAACCACCCCCTTGGACCCTGCTACAGCCCCTCCCTGGTCCACTGGACACTGTTGGATTCACTTCCCTGTGCATGGTATTTTCCCACTGCAAGGCTTCTCACCCAGCTCCTCCAAAGTGTGGTGCCAATGTCTCAGGCGGCTTCATAGTCAAGCTCATCAAATCACAGATCTCAACTCTCCAAGTTGAAAAAAAAAGAAAGGAAAACAAACAACATCAAGAAACAATCTCTCACCTCTGCTGGAGCACTTATCTGTCCAGGGGAGGATTTTTTCAGTGTGCCCTTCACCAACTTTAGCTCTAAATGGTCCCTACCACAGTGCTTGGGATTGGTGTCATCTGGATTTACCATTCTATTTAAAACCATTCTATATAAAACCTGGTCAGAGAGATGCACACAGCTAAGGATTCAGCAAAGTTGGCTATGACACTAAGAGGCAGACAGTGGAGGCCAAACAAATACAGCAGTCTCCACCCCCAGATCCAGAATTAGAATTTGCCCAAGTGTCTCAACCATGCCAGTGTGAGTCACAAGGAGAAGGAGTCTACCCATTCATTGCTTCCTTCTTGATGAAACATCTTGCTGGGACACTCAGCACATGCCTACCTTGGTTGTCTGGTGTTTTAGAAGAAAAACACTACCCAGCCGTCATTTGTTTGGGTGACCCTGAGTATGGTAGAGGGTCCAGGGTGCATGATCTGACCAAGATGTGGTCTTGGAAAGTCTCTCCTACAATGTAAATTGGAGACAGTGATGTCACCTGTGTTGAGGTTCCCAATGGAGAAAAACAATGAAAGTGTGGTAGAAACAAGGATCTGCCCACCCAGGCCTTTATACCTGATCTCAAACCAGATGAAATGGGGACCAAACTTTACCTGTATGACCACTTTAATACCTAATCCTGTAATGTACCCCATCCCTGCATTAAATCTCTTCCCTCTCCAGATACCTCAGGTGGCTTCTGACCAAGCCCGGACCAAGAGATGTGTCTCGGACTGTATTCCCAATACAGGGAGCTGATCCTTCCCTCTTCCCATGCCGGCAATGGCATGCCTTCACCCCAGTCTGCCAGAGGCCTTCAGACACCTTGTGTCTTGCCTGCCAGGACTTAGGAGCTTTGCTAAGACATTTTTTCATGACTTCTCAGCCAACATAAGCATGGCACAACTTAGAAAGAGCTTCAGTCCCCAAGCAAAATATTCTTAAAATCTCTCGGTGAAACACACATCCGGCTGGGCTAAGATGAAGAGACCTTTTAATATTGGTTCACAACGTGATTCCTAAAAGAGATTTGTTTGATTCCTACAAAACAGACGGAAGTGGGAGAGCGAGGGCCCATCTGCCTCTGCCGGCATGTGAATTCACACACGCTTATTGGAACTGTGTTAGGCACTAAGTAGACGGATGTTGGGGCTGGGTGACTGATGTCACAGGGACACTGAAGGCCTGTCCTTTTCAGCAGGATGCCTCACCTGTCCTCTACTCAGCTGTGGGAATTTCCAAAAACCCGTGAGGTAAAAACATCAGGAGCCATCACCGAGGATGAGGAGGGGCGCAAAACCTCATGAGGGGTTCATTCAGGTCGGTATACACCCACCAAGCACTGGAGACTGTGCTGAGTATTGGGAGATGATAGTGGACAGTGCTGGACAAAAGCACCCTCTCATGGGCCCACATCTGAGTGGAGAGGACAGATGGAAAAACAAATGCAGGATTATGATCACTTCAGGTAGGAGGAACTTCTAGGGACAGAATAGAGCCAGGAGATGGAATGACTGGATGCGTATATACACACACGTGTATACACGCACATGTGCACACATATGCATATACACAAGTACACAGAGATACACATGTGGGTACACACATGCACAAATACATATATACATACATATAAACAAACGTGTACATACATACACACATGACACACAAACATACATGTATATCATATATAAAGAGATGTACATATATATGAATGAATATATAGAAGAATAATGAATGAAATAGACATGAAAGTTAAAAACATGGTCTGTTTCTGGGAGCCAAGATGATGGTATTCTTTTCTTTCTTTCAAGTCTGTTTCTGGCTCCACCCTTGTCTGTAATGTATGGCCTAGTGTGACACAGGTACTCAATAAAAATAGCTATGGAATGATTAAATGCATTTCTATACATCAATATTTTTAAATGAATATGTTAAATTTATAATCAGGAAAACCCCAATAAATAATATTCTTTCATGGAAGAGGAATGTGTTTGTGAGAATGTATGTCAGCAAGAACATTTTTTTAAAAATTATGCCTTCTAGGTAATCTAAGAACAGTCAGGTATTAATAATTTTAATCCAACTGCCTTTCTTTTCCTCCCTCCCTTCCCCCTCCCTCCTTTCCTCTATCTCTCCCTCTCTTCCTCTGTCCTTCCTCTGGGAAGTGAACGTACATGTCCATGAGGACAGGAGTGCCATACGCCTTGAGCCCAATGCACATTTTAGCCGCCTACTGTAATCTTCACTTTGCAACCTAGCTCCTGAGCCCACCTCCTCAGCAGGGTTGCCCATGGCCTCTGTCTCCAAGACTCATCTCTGCATAGATTTGGACTCCTTCAAGTGGAGGTCACCCGAATGGTGTATGTGTGTGGCTCCATGCTAGGTAGGCCCTGGCACTCATGAGTCTTCATTCTACTTTGACAACAGCTACATGTGGAGATACCCTTGTCTCTTTTATAGACAGAGACTTGGAGCTTGATGAGGTGGATACCCTGTGGCAGGCCACACAGCTCATGAGCCATGGCACTGGTGCGAGACCTGCTCTGACTGTGAGACCCACTGCTGGCCTGCCTCTGCATTGAAATTTGAACCACAAGCCTCCAATGTGATTTAGTAAAACATCCACCCAGATACAATGACAGAAATGTCAGGAGAGGTCTGGTTCCATTGTAATGACTACCCTCATGATCACTGAGGCTCCAGGAAACATCCCAAGAGCATTTATTAATACACAGTAACAGAGAGGCAATTATTTTCCCATTGACCAAGGGTTGACTTAGAAAATCCTGTGTCTGATCCACACTAAAGAAGTACAGCAAATGTATTTCAGGACATATAAAAATAACTCATCACCAATATGTTGTAACCTCAATTGATTACTAATCTTGTCTGTTGCATTTGTGAAATGTGCTCCCCATCCTCCTCTTCCATAATTACTGGTGGCCTCAGTTCTCAAGGGCTTGGGAGTGAATTCGATATAATTGGGTTGTGTTTGGCCGTCTGAAGATATTTTGCAGACAATGCTAAAAAGCACACTTGCTTGGATGGATGCTAATTTTCTGGAATGACTGTGTTTTGGAAGATTGTCTCTGATGAGGGTGGTTGCATAGATGATGGATAATTGGGTCTGTGAACATTGTTTATTTACCTGTCCCCTAATTGTACAATGGGAGGCAGGGACTGTGTCTCAGTACCTTTGCATTGGGCCTTTCAGTAGTGAAGCTGGCAGTCCCTTGGGTGCAGATCACAGTTTTTGGGAGTCAGGCAGAACCTCCCAGGACTTCCTCTTTAAATGCTTGTGATCAGGAACGGAGACAGTATAGGTGCTGCTGGTTGGGTTGGCAACAATGTTGCACTAACTCTACTAGAAGCCATTCTTTTAATCTCCTTTCACTTGAGGTGAATGTCTGAAGCCTAAAAGTGAATCAAAGTCTACACTGGATGTTCAAGGCCCCAGCCATTCATTTAGAGCCTGTTGATACTCTGTAGTCATGGAATCAAGAGTAAGGACAGAGCTGAAAGACCTGTTATTACAGGCCTGCTCTGGCCTGGGTGAGGAAACTATACCTCAGTCTGGTGAGACCCCAGTCCAGGTCCGTAGCTGGCACCAGCTTGAAACACCATTGGCACGAATGAAACACTTCTGTGTCGTATTCAGTAGGTAACCACTCTGGTAGTAAGATAATTGTACATAGCACTTATTGAGCACTTACTATATACCAGCCACTGGAACAAATGCTATATACATATTTTCAACAACCCTCTGATAAAATAGTTTATAATAGTTATTATTACTATCCCTGTTTAAGTGTCCCCAGCAGGTGAGTCCCAGAGATGCAGTCACCACCCACGTTGCCCATGAAGCAGGGATCACTTAGCAAGACACACAAAAGGTTCTTGGGGGCCTGGAATTTCAGATTTCTGGTTCCCCCTTAGCGAGATGCTGGGAGGTTTTCTGGGGAACTGGAAGAAAAAAGTTCCTGGTTACCCCTTAGCAAGATGCCCAGAATGTTCCTGGGCCCTGGAAGCCCAGATTCCTGGTTACCTCTTAGCAAGAAGGTTCTTGGGGACATAGAAGTCCATATTCCTGGTTACTCCTTAGCAAGACACCCAGAAGGTTCCTGGGAAGTTAAATCTGGGACATGGGCAAGGTGGTTGAAGTGCTTACCACTCCCCGCAGGGTGGGCACAGATGCATGCTGTTCCCCCTCCACTGCTGACTTGATGTAGTCATTGGGGATGGAGGGGATGGAGCACAGGACAACTGTGCAGGGGATGGAGGGGATGGAGCATGGGACAACTGTGTCATCCTTGGCATCATGGGACACATAGTCTAGCAAACAGGCAATGACCAATAAAGCATGTGATGAGAACTCCAGCAAGGGCTCAGCCCTCCACAGTAGGGAAAGTGGGTGGATGCTGGCTTGTCATGATGCTTTGGGAAGACCACGGAGACAATGAGATGGGTCATGGGCCCACCAGCAGGAACAGCATGAGTATACCATGTGATGGAGAGGAGGAGAAGGCTGTGAGATGTGGAGAAGGGAGAAGGGGTGGGGTGGATTTCACTGGTGGAGCAGTGAGAAGTGAAGAAGACTGTAGGCACCTGCCTTGGGCATTGAGGAAAGCAGTGAACCAAAGATACTGGGGCTCAGAAGATGGGGAAGGGGTGGAGGTAGGGGGAGGACCAGAGAGCACAAGGCCAGGAAGTCTTCTTTGATGGGAGCAGTCACAGGACAGTGCCACCAAGAGCTCAGATATGGTGAGGTCTGAAGGTGCCATTGATTGTCAAGGTGGTTTGGTGTTTCTGGGCACCACTTGTTGTCAATGATAGGTATTGCTGTCCCCTGATACTACTGATTGCCAACGATGGGAAATTTGTGTTTCAGGGCACCAATGATTGCCATTGGTGGGTTATTCATGTCCTCAGGAAGGGATGGAGTGGGCAGTGGTGCCTTCTCTTCCATTCTGTCCCCTAACCATATGCTACTAGTCCCCAGAAAGTCCTGTAGCTTCTGCTTCGCAGTGGCAAGGGTCTGGCCCTGGCTGATGTCAGAGCAGCACTTGGTAAGCAGTGGGTGAAATGCACTCACACAGCGGCCCTGGGACCAGCAAGAAGACTGCTTTGTCAGTTTCTCCTTGTTCTTCTCCCTGCAAATGAACCATGATTTAATGAAAGTTTCTGGGGGAAAGAGCTCTGTAGTGGGAGATTTCCCAAAGACTCTCAGCTCTCACATGGAGACAAATGTGAACCATCCCTGTGGATGATTCTGGACCAGGAAGAAGGGACACCCATTCTGCATGAAGCCTCCAGATCCCGCACCTAAGGCACATATGGTGGAGGTCAGACTAACCCCTCCCACAGGCTCAGAGCAAAGAGCATGTAGGAAGGATGGTGAACTAGGGTCGGGGTGGGTGGCAAGTTGGGGGGCAGAGGCTAATCCAGCCCCCTCTTGTCACTCAAGACACAATGACACCTGGAAATGGGACAGCTAAGCTGCAAAACCTCAAAGCTGGCTAAGGAGCCTGCTGGCCCAGCGTACCTCTGATGCTGGAAGCACTAAACTGATGCCCTTGCCTCTCTTCTTGGACACGTCCAGTGATGAGGTGCTCCCATCTTGCTGTGTGAGTGTTTTCTTTTTAACAAGTTCAACCCCACAAGGCCCTGACAAAAAGACACTGGAACCTGGTATACCTATAATGAATTCAGGTCAAGCACACTCAGCAGTGTGACTTTGAGTCAGTCCCCCTGGCCCTTGGGAGCTGAGATCCCACTCATCTCACATTGAAATGTGATCCCTAGTGTTGGAGGTGGTGGAAGGTGCTTGGGTCCTGGGGGTGGATTCCTCATGAATGGCTTGGTGCTGTTCTCGGGTCATGAGTGAATTTTCACTCTATAGTTCACCCAAGATCAGATTGGTAAACAGACCATGGCACTTCCCTTCTCTTTCTTGCTCCTTCTCTGGCCATGTGATGTTCCAAATCCCTTTCCCCTGCCACCATGATTGTAAGCTTCCTGAGATCTCACCAGGAGTGGATACTAGCACCATGTGCCCAGTACAGTCTGGAGAACCTTGAGCTACCCAGCACCAGACATTCCTTTATAGCAATGAAGAACAGACAGAAACAGAGGGCATCTCTCTCTTGGGAGACCAGTTGGGGGTACAGGCTGTGCTCTGGGGCAGGACAGGGGTACTTCTGGGCCACACTCGGACTCGACTGTCATTAAAACCCCAAGCTGTCCCTGATTCACACTGCACTGATTAAAACCCCAAGCACTGATTCACAACTGCGGTAACTAGCAGATGTGACAATGCACGGGGCTCATCAAGGAAGCAATAATCATCACAATCACAGCAACAAAAGCAACTGCAAAATAATCACAGCCTCAGTGGGTACTTACTTGGGCCAGGGACTGGAGAGGTCTTCATGTACATCAACTCACTGGTCTCTCCCCGAGTGACTTGGCTATGATTAGCCTCACTGTTCAGGCAGGTTAACACCTTGCCCAGAGGCTACTTAGCCCATGTAAGGCTGAGCTGTGACAGGGAAGCTAGGTAGGTGGCGTCCCAAGTCCCTGGCCCATCCTCAACCCAGCAGCCTGCCTTTGATTTATTTTATTGAGTTTCTTTATAAAATTTTGTTCAGCAAAGGGGTTTTCATGTTTTTTTAAATGCTTCATCACCTTTGATTTTACCTGATCACCACTGCCACAACACACACTCACTCCCTCATACACACAAACTCAC
>NW_007231100.1:65946-68448 GCF_000164805.1 Carlito syrichta | reverse complement strand
TAAAATTAGTGAGGGCAGATGGAAATTAAGGGCAATATATAATTCCGGTTGTGTATACACACTGTGATATGCTATCACATGGGAGAACACTGAAGAGCAGGTTGAGTCACAGTGATTAAGGCAGAAGAATCACTGACTAGGGTATAAGAGCGAAACGAAGACCTGAGGTTATTCCTAGTTAGAGTCAGTATTTCATTACAATTCATCATGATAATGGTGATAAAAGAAAGGTTAACATATGGAGAAGACACAGGGGAGGGGAGGAGAGGGGAGGGGAGGGGAGGGGAGGTGGCCTCTGAGCTTTTGGCACCACTGGGGATGGGACTACTTCTGGGGAAGAGCCTAAGGAGGTGTATTCCGGGGAAGCAGAGTGCAGCCTTCCAATGGCAATGTGATGAACTTGAGGTTCCTGTCAGCCATTCCAGTGGTGTCCTGGGGTAGCAGGAGAGCTAAGTTCAAAGCTGGAGGGAAAATTCCATGCTGGGGCTTGTGGGGTGCATACATACTACTTGAAGCCATGAGACTAGGTGGGAATGGTGGGCAGGGGGTGAACAGTGGGAGGTGTGTGAGATCTCACCCCATCTCTGCAAATACTGGAGGGAAAATAGGAGTGGGGGGGTGAGGCTGTGTGGGGACTGCAGAGGAAGCACAATTCTCCCTCATTCACAGATGAGGAAACTGAGCTCGAAAGACACCAAGAAATATCCCTGGAAACATGGCCAGTGATGGGCAAGTCAAAATCTGACCTTGAACTTCAGAACTAAAAGTGTTGCTCAGAATGCCCTTCTCTTCTGCATAGCAAACTCCTATATATCCTTCAAAGTCCAACTCGATTATCTCCTCCTCTGAGAAACACTCCTTGCTCCATGCTGGAGTCCAGCACCCCCTCATGGCTCTACTTTAGAACTTATTTCTTCTCAGAATAGTGGCTTGCCATTCTCATGGGCTGTGAGCATCTTGAGGTCAGAGAGTGTGTTCTTTCCACACCCCACTATCCTTCATGCCCAGAAACTGGGTGAATGAAGTGCTCTTTAAAGGTTTATTGGATGGAAGGAAGGAAGGAAGGAAGGAAGGAAGGAAGGAAGGAAGGAAGGAAGGAAGGAGAAGGAAGGAAGGAAGGAAGGAAGGAAGGATGGATGGGTGGAAGTTTGGATAAGTGGGCAGGTGGATGGGTGTATTTATGTATGGGTGGGTAGATGGGTAGGTGTACATATCGATGGACAAGCAGTGGGTAGAGAAATACTATACAGATTAGTGACACTTGGATGGGCAGATGGTTAGTTCATTGAGAAGCTAGGTGTATGTATATATGGATTGGTGAATGGATGGATGGACGAATGGATGGATGATGGATGGATGGATGGATGGATGGATGGATGGATGAATGATGGATGTGTGGGAGGGCAGGTGGATGGGTGTATGTATATATGTGTGAGTAGATTGGTAAGTCTACATATCGATGGACAAGCAATGGGTAGATAAATACTATACACATTAGTGGCACTTGGATGGGCAGATGGATGGGTCATTGAGTAAATAGGTGTATGTATATATGGATGGATGGATGGATGGATGGGCAGGTGGGCAGGGGGATGGGTGTATGTATGTATGGGTGGGTAGATGACTAGGTGTACATATCGATGAACAAGCAATGGGTAGATAAATACTATACAGATCAGTGGCACTTGGATGGGCAGATAGATGGGTAATGGAGAAATTAGGTATATGTAAATATGGAAAGATGGATGGGGAATAGGGGAATAGATGGATAGAATAATATATAGATCAATGGTCCTTGGATAGATGGATGTGTGGGTGGATGGATGGATTGAAGACTACCTGATTTGTAGTCAGAAGATTCACATTCTGCCCTGGGTTCACTCCTAACTAGCTGCCAGACTAGGCACCCCGAAGTCCATATGGCTGGGCCCTGGGCTTCTTGCCTGATGTGGAGGGAGGGGTGACCAATCATCTCCTGCTGGGCTCTGGGAAGCTCTGAAGGGCTATGAGAAGACTCAGGACCCAAGGGGCCATGCAAGTTTAAGGCAGGCCTGGGGAGCCTCGGACAGTGTACACCATCATAGGTTATATAGCCAGAAACCGCCTCCAAAATATCCATGTAGCGAGCATAATTTCCACATGGCTAATTTTAAAACTAAGTAATTAGCTGATTTTACAGTCAATTTTTAAAACAAGCTCATGAAAATAGAGCAAGTCTCTGTAGTAGTCAAGTTGTGCTGTTTTGTGATTTCTGGTGTAATGAATTTTTTATAATTAGGCAGGAAAATATCCCGTTGGGACTTTGGACCTGGTATCACCTGTCACAGAGATTGGACAGGTCTTCAAAAATTGTCCTCGTGGGTCCCAGGGGAGTAGCTCACCTTGGAGAAGGACTCTAACAAGGACATGTGATGACACTGCTAGGTTGGAGAGAAGCTAGGGCCGTATGTGTGTGTGTGTGTGTGTGTGTGTGTGTGTGTGTGTGTGTGTGTGTATATACAT
>NW_007231100.1:24365-65926 GCF_000164805.1 Carlito syrichta | reverse complement strand
GGCACTTGGATGGGCAGATAGATGGGTAATGGAGAAATTAGGTATATGTAAATATGGAAAGATGGATGGGGAATAGGGGAATAGATGGATAGAATAATATATAGATCAATGGTCCTTGGATAGATGGATGTGTGGGTGGATGGATGGATTGAAGACTACCTGATTTGTAGTCAGAAGATTCACATTCTGCCCTGGGTTCACTCCTAACTAGCTGCCAGACTAGGCACCCCGAAGTCCATATGGCTGGGCCCTGGGCTTCTTGCCCTGATGTGGAGGGAGGGGTGACCAATCATCTCCTGCTGGGCTCTGGGAAGCTCTGAAGGGCTATGACAAGACTCAGGACCCAAGGGGCCATGCAAGTTTAAGGCAGGCCTGGGGAGCCTCCGACAGGGTACACCAACATAGGTTATCTAGCCAGAAACCGCCTCCAAAATATCCATGTAGTGAGCATAATTTCCACATGGCTAATTTTAAAACTAAGTAATTAGCTTGTTTTACAGTCAATTTTTAAACAAGCTCATGAAAAAAATAGAGCAAGTCTCTGTAATAGTCAAGTTGTTCTGTTTTGTGATTTCTGGTGTAATTAATTTTTTATAACTAGATAGGAAAATATCCAGTTGGGACTTTGGACCTGGTATCACCTGTCACAGAGATTGGACAGGTCTTCAAAAATTGTCCTCGTGGATCCCAAGGTAGTAGTTCACCTTGGAGAGGGAATCTAACAAGGACATGTGATGACATTGCTAGGTTGCAGAGAAGCTAGGGCCGTGTGTGTGTGTGTGTGTGTGTGTGTGTGTGTGTGTGTATACATTTGTGCACATGCATATATGTGTATGCATGTGTATGTGTGCTTGTAAATGTGTGAATATGTGTGCATGAATACATGCATGTGTGTGCATGTGCATGTGTGCACGTGTGTGCACGTATGTGCCCATGGCTTGTGTGTGTGTATATGTGTGTGTGTATGCATCAAGAGTGTGTGTGTGTATATATATATATATGCATGCAAATATACGTGTATATACATTCATGTATACATATATGTGAGTATGAATATGGGCATATGTGTGTGCATACACATGTTCATGCGTGTGTAAGCATGTGTATGTATACATGGGGGACACTCAGAAGGGGTGCCTCTCTCAGCCTGGAGGGGGAGGGTCAAGGAAGCCTCCAGGTGAAGGTGTTAGTTTGGCTGGGGGTGCGATTGTGCTGTCCAGGAGATCACTCCAGCTATAGCGGTTTTGGGGCCACCAGGCAGGCTCTGCCCCATCCTGGAGACCTGTTCCAAGATACTGGAGTCCAGCTGAAGCTAGGGGTGCAGAAAGTGGGGGACACCCAGTGAAATGTGAATTTCCAATTGAATAGCATTTTGAGTGTAAGCACATCTCAAACACCACATAATTCTAGTCTAAGTATGCAATATTACTCAAAATAATTAATTGCCTATTTGAAGTTCAAATGTAAAAGTTTTTTTTTTTTGCTTAAGCTGGCATCTTGTGCAGGACCTCAGTGGATCCAAGCCAGCTGGTCACCTCTGGTCAGCCATGAGGCCAGAGGCTCTCCAATACATGACAAGCACCACAAAGAGGGAAACTCAGAGGAGAGCACAGAGGAGCCCCCAGTGCAGGGGTGTGGAATGAGGAGAGCTTTTTATGGGTATCACTGGAAGGAAGATGAAAGTGGGTTGAGGAAAGTCACTGTGATATGAAGTTACTTCAGGTGGTGGAGAAGTCACATGTGGGCACAAGGCACCTGATGTGACAGGAGTAGGAAGGGGCAAGACCGTGGAGGGGCGGGCATGGAAGAACCTGCTTCTTAGATTTTCCCAGGATGCAATGGGGCTGCTGTTCACCTGGTCAAAGACTTCACCCACATTTAGAAGGGCGCCCCATCTAGGCAAGTAACCCCCAGCACATGCCTGGATAATGGTTAATGTCTTTATACTAGGTAAAAAATCTCCTTCCTCCAGACAGGGGAGCCCACCCCAGAGCACACAGCCCCACTTGTCCTCAGTCAAGTCACCCAGTCCAGTGCACCACCTACCCAATGCTCTGACTTCAAGTTTAAGTTCCAGATGTCTGGGGCCTTGTCTCTCTTGCCTGCCACTGCATCCCTAAAATCCACAGCAGTGCCAGAAAAATCTCTGATCAATTGGTGTGAAATGGAGAAGGGCAGGTGAGTGGGTGGATGAATGAATGCATACATGATAGATGAAGGGAAAATGGGACTTTGGACCTGGTGGATGGATGAATGGATGGTGAATAAATGGATGGGTGAATGGATTGGTGGATGGATAGATGGATGGGTAAATGGATGGATGAGTGAATGAGTAAATGAATGAATGAGCATATGCGAGGTTAGGTAGATGAATGGGAAGGTAGGTGAAAGATGAATGGATGGATGGATGGGTAGGTGGATGATGGATGCATAGAGGGGGGAGTGGATAGGTGGATGGATGAATAGTGAATATATAAATGGATGAGTGAATTGTGAATGGATCGATGGATGGAAAGATAGATGAATGCATGGTGTTTGGGGAGATGGATGGATGATTGGATGAATGGAGGATGGATGGATGGGTGGGTAGGTAGATGAATGGACAGATGGATGAATGTATGGTGTATAGATTAAGTAGTTGGTGGATGAATAATGGATGAATAGATGGATGAATGGGTGGGTACATGGGTGACTGGGTGGACGGTGTCTGGGTGGATGGATGGTGCAAGAAGAATGTGTGGATGGATGATGAATGGATGGATGGGTGGGTGGAGGGTGGATGAGTAGGTGGGTAGGTGGGAGAGTGACTTGGTGGATAGGTGGGTTGATGAATGTGTGAGTAGATGGATGGATGGATGGATGGGTGAATGGATGCGTGGTGGTTGGGTGGATGAATGAATCGGTGGTAAATGGAAATGTAGGTAGATGAGTGAGTGGATGAATGACAGGTTTCAGGATAGCAAGGTTTGGGCCAGCCACCAATGTCCTCAAACATGGGCCCTGAGCAGCAGACTTCGCTGGGAAATGAGTGAAAGGTTGTGAAATTAGAAACATCCAGTTGTTCAGTGCTGGAGCTATTTCTTTAAACAGCCTTTCCAAGGGTCATCACTGGAAAATGTTGTGAAATCCCTGCCCTCTTTTGGTCTTTAAATGGATCCCTTCTCTGAGGCTAACCTTGGAGTCACCCCCACAAAGGGTCAGAGTGTCCCTTGGTTGTTGGACGTGACTGATTACACCCTAGTGAGTGAGAACTTTTTGCCTCTGTGGCAGGGTGGCATGGCAGGGGGGCCCAGGCCCACATCTGACATTCTCAGCTGAGTCCCTGCAGCACTGGCAGTTTCCTGGCACTTGGGCCACCAAAGGCTGCAAGGGTCAGCACACAGGGACATTCTGGGCTTCCACGGAACCCCACTGAACAGGATCTGCCTCTTCCCAATCCCTCCATCCTTTATGTCTTATTATTTGGGTTACTGGGCACTCTTCAAGCTCCTCACATTTTTTTTTTCTTCAGAGGTAGAGAATCAATATATACATTTTAATCTCTCCGTGGGACCAAGAAGACCTATTTTGGGGACAGCAGACTCAGCCTGGGATGCCCTGGTCTTGTTCATTCCATCAACATACTCTCCCCGTGCCTGGAATGCTGATGTTCCATCTTAAGGACGGATGTCCTACTGGCCTGGGACCTGAGACCTGGCAGGCAGAATTATGGTTCCACCCCAAAGGAAGAACCAGAGAAGAGAAGCCAGTGGTCATGTGGGTGAGCACTGGCCTGAGAGTCAGGCCCTGTTGCTGGCCTTGGCCCTCACCAAGCTTGAAGAAAAGACTCTCCCCTCTCTCCCCTTCCCCCTTCCATCTCTCCTTCCTTCCCCGGGTAGAACTATCATTTCTAGGTGCCTACTGCATGGTGGGCTGTATGCCAGGCCTCAACTTGTGGCATATCCCATGTCTTGGAAGTGACCCATGGGGGACAGAACTGCAGAGTGGATTTCTGTGGAAGTGCAGGCAGACTGGCACTGGCTATGGCAACCTGAAGGGCCGTTAATGAAACCTATCCTTCCAGCTACTGGCCCTTATGGAGAGTTGAGGCATGGGGTAAAGAGCACCCAGCAAGAGCTCAGTCACTGCTCTTCAGGGATCCCCATGGGGAAAGACCCCAAGGAGGAGACTTCTGACTTCTCAGGGGTTCATTCAAGTGGAGGCTTCTGAGGGGCTGGGTACCATGTCCCACGGGGCCTGTGCCCAACCATGCCTATGCAGTGGCACACTGGGGACACCGGGGACTCAGGCAAGGTCTGTCCTTGAGATGGACAGAGTGAGCAGGCAGCCAGAGGACCCAGCAGGTCCCATCCCTGCCTGGGGGAGCCACCCTTGCCACCTCCATGTCCCTCTCCTTTCTTCCAATCTCCTTTCTTTCACCCCCATGGGCTCCATAAAACCACCCTGGACTCCTGTTGTGTCCTGTCTGGGTGATCTCATTGTTTTCAGGACAAAACTACAAAATCCCAGCTGGTGACACTGCTTGATCTCCAGCCAGATGTCTTCTGAGCTCCAGATGCATGGCTTCTCAGCCTCTGAGCCTCCACCCACACCCATGGGCTCCTCCCACAGTCGTGCCAAACCACGTGTCACCTTCTGGTGTCCTTCTCATTTCACACTGTGCTCTTTGATGCATCACATGAATGGCAGAGCCTAGAGCTGGGCATCAGTCGGGTCCCTTCCTCCCACCACACCTGCCTCATTCAACAGGGGTCAAGGAGTCCAAGTCCACATCTCAGCAAGCTTGACTGGAGAGGACCAGAGAGAAACCTTTGTAGCTTTGCAGGCCACATGGCTTCTGTCCCAATGGCGCCAACATGGTCCAAGGCTACATGTCAGCAAGGCTTCATCATGGACAGTGAAATCAAAATTTCACGTTGTGTCCATGTGTCAAGGATTGTTAGATTTTCATTGTTTTAACAATTTTTTTTTCCAAAATATTTTTAAAAATGCTACAACTGGTTTTAGCTCATGGCCAGAGAAAAATGGACCCTGAAGTACTACACAGTGGATAAAGCCATGAGGGCCCCAGCTTCATGGGCTTGCCTTCTAGGGGGACCCTGGTGACTGGCACAGTGGGCAATGTTTCTGTAAGTGGACGAAGTCACGATAGATGGATGGCAAAGGGCTAACTGCTCCCAGCACCTCCTGGGCCAGGCACAGAGCACCAGTTCTGGGTCATCGGCTGGCTGGCTTCCCAGGGGCTGATGGAGCAGGAGGAGCCCATTGCACCCAACCCCCACCATAGCAGCCAGGAGCTGCACCCGTCCCGCTGGCTCCACTACCCTGCTCCTTGGATTTTGCTGGCTTCTGAGCCATAGCTTCATCCAACACCCAGAGAGCCAGGAGACACCAGCTCCACGGTGGGCTCTGTGCAAGGTGCTGAGGATACGCTTTCTGCCTTCACGAGTGAAGCGTCTTTTGGGAAGACTGTTGCCCCCCTGATCTCTTCTGGTTCTGAAACCTTAGAACCAATGGACAGGCTGCGTGGAAAAAGCAAACATTTATGGGGTCCCACTATAGGGCCCAGGCTGCAGGGGAGGGTCATGATCACAGCTCATGGCAGCCTCAACCTCCTGGGCTCAAGTGATCCTCTCTCCTCACCCTCTCAAGTAGCTGGGATGACAGATGTGCACCAACACACCCAGCTACTTTTGTATTTTTTGTAGAGATGGAGGTCTTGCTATGTTGCCCAGGTCTGGTCACAAATTCCTGGCCTCAAGCGATCCTCCTGCCTTGGCCTCCCAATATGCTGGTTAATTTTTTTTTTCTTAGGATTATTGATTTTTTATTTTTCCAAGTAAGGAGATTAAAAAATATGTCCTATCACCATTATTTTATAGAATAAATGACAATTTCATACTAAAAGGATAGGCTTGACATTATTTCAGAATAAAGGAGTATCTTTCCTAGAAATGATAGTTGGCCACCTTATGTTGACATTTACAAGATCTATGGTTCTGTCTTTCTTTTTTTTAAACATATTGTTTATTTTAAAATAGTGGGGTACAGTTAAGGGTTAGGTATACAAATATATACAGATGGGATATCACTGTGTGGCCCAGGATGGAGGGCAGGAGTTTGAGACTAGGCTGGGCCTCATAGCAAAACCATGTCTCTACAAAATAAAAAAATAAAAGAGTAAAGTAAAATAAAATAAAATAAAATAATAAGCCAGACTTACTGGTTCCCGCCTGGCATCTCGGTACATTGGGAGCCTTAGGTGGGAGTATCATTTGGAGGCCAGGAGTTTGAGACTAGCCGGGGCTTTATATCAAAACCCTGTCTCTACAAAATAAAAAAAAATAAAAGTAAAGTAAAATAAAATAATTAGCAACACTAAGAAGTTCCTACCTGTCATCCCAGCATTTTCGGGGGTTGAGTCACGAGGATCACTTGAGGTCAGGAGTTTGAGACTGGGCTGGGCCTCATAGCAAAACCATGTCTCCATAAAATAAAATAAAAAACAGTAAAGTAAAATAAAATAAAATATAAAATAAAATGAAATAAAATAATTAGCCAGACTTAGAAGTCCCTGCCTCTCATCACGGCACTTTGAGAGGCAGAGGCAGAGGATCACTTGAGATCCTGAGTTTGAGACTACCCTGAGCCTCATAGCAAAACGCTCTCTCTACAAAATAAAACATAAAATAAAATGGTAAAGTAAAATAAAATAAAATGAAAAAATAAAATAAATATCCAGACTTAGTGGTTCCTGCCTGGCATCCCAACAATTTTGGAAGTTGAGGCAGAAGGATCGCTTGAGACCAGGAACTTGAGACTAGCCTGGCCCTCATAGCAAAACCCTGCCATTAGAAAATAAAAAATTAAAATAGTAAAGTAAAATAAAATAATTAGCCAGACTTAGTGGTTCCTGCTTGGCATCCCAGCACATTGGCAGACCTAGGTGGAAGTATCATTTGAGGCCAGGAGTTTGAGACTACCCTGGGCCTCATTGCAAAACCATGTCTCTAAAAAAAAAAAAGAGAAAGGTAAAATAAAATAAAATAATTAGCCAGACTTTGTGGTTACTCCTTGGCATACCAGAATTTTGGGAGGCTGAGAACTGAGAATCAGTTAAGGTCAGGAATTTGAGACTAGCAGGGGCCTCATAGCAAAATCCTGTATCTACAATATAAAAAAAAGTAAAGTAAAATAAAATAAAATAAAAAATTAGCCAGACTCCGTGGTTCCTGCCTGTCATCCCAGCAATTTGGGAAGCCAAGGCAGGAGGACCTTTGAGACCAGGTGTTTGAGACTAGTCTGGGACTCAAAGAAAAACCGTATCTCTACAAAATAAAAAAATAAAATGATAAAGTGAAATAAAATAAAATAGCCAGACATAAAGGTTTTTGCCTGGTATCCCTGCACTTTTGGAAGCCGAGGCGGGAGCTTCGCTAGAGACCAAGAGTTTGAGACTAGCCTGGGACTCATAGCAAAACCCAATCCCTACAAAATAAAAAATTTGTAAAATAAAATAAAATATTTAGCCAGACATAGATGTTCCTTTCTGGCATCCCAGCACTTTGGGAGGCCGAGGTGGGAGGAATGCTGGGGGCCAGCAGTGTGAGAATAGCTTGAGCATACGGCAAAGCCCTGTCTTTACAAATAAAAAAATATATCATAAAGTAAATAAAATAAAATGAAATATTTAGCCAGAATTAGTGGTTCCTGACTGACATCCCAGCAGTTTGGGAGGCCAAGACGGGAGGAACATTTGAGGTCAAGAGTTTATGACTCACCTGGAGTTAATAGTAAAACTCTGAGCCTACAAAATAAAAAAAATTAAAAAGTAAAGTAAAATAAAATACAATAAAATAAAATTAAATAATTAGCCAGACTTTGTGGTTCCTGCCTGGCATCCCAGCACTTTGGTTGTCAAGTTGGGAGGATCACATGAGGCCAGGAGCTTGAAAATAGCCTGGACCTCATAGCAAAACCCTGTCTCTACAAAATAAAAAAAATAACATTGTAAAGTAAAATACAATAAAATAATTAGCCTGACTAAGTGTTTCCTGCCTGTAATCCCAGCATTTTGAGGGGCCGAGGTGGGAGGATCGCTTGAGCCCAGGAGTTGGAGACTAGCTTGGGCCTCATAGCAAAACATTGTCTATAAAAACTAAAAAATAAAATAGTAAATTATAATAAAATAAAGTAAAATGAAACAAAATAAAATAATTAGGCACACTTAGTGGTTCCTCCCTGGCATCCCAACAATTTTGGAGGCTGAGGCAGGAGGATCGCTCGAGGCCAGAAGTTTGAGACTAGCCAGGGCATCATAGTAAAATCCTGTCTCTACAAAATTAAAAAAATTAAAAAGTAAAGAAAAATAAAATAATTAGCCAGACATTCTGGTTCCTGCCTGGCATTGCAGCACTTTGGGAGGCCGAGGCAGGGAGATCATTTGAGACCAGGAGATTGAGACTAGCCTGGGCATATAGCAAAACCTTGTCTCTACAAAATAAAAAAATAAAATGATAAAGTAAAAAAATAAAATAAAATAAAATAGCCATAGTTAGTGGTTCCTACCGGGCATTCCAACACTTTTGGAGGTCTAAGAGGTAGGATCGCTTGAGGCCAGGAGTTTGAAACTTGCCTGGCCCTCATAGAAAAACCCTTTCTCTACAAAATAGTAAAATAAAATAGTAAAGTACAATAAAAATAAAATAAAATAAAATAATTACCCAGGCTTAGTGGTGCCTGCCTGTCATCTCAGCACTTTGTATGGCTGAGTCAGGAGTATTGCTTGAGGTCATGAATTTGAGAATAGCCTGGGCCTCATAGCAAAACTTGTCTCTACCAAAAAAATAAAAACAAAATAAAATAGTAAAGTAAAATAAAATAACATAAAATAATTAGCCAGACTTAGTGGTTTCTGCCTGGCATCCCAAACTTTGGGAGTCCTAGGAGGGAGGATCTTTTGAGGCCAGTAATTAAAGACTAGCCTGAGCCTCATAACAAAACACTGTCTCTACAAAATAATTTTTAAAAAGAATAAAATAAAATAAAATAATTAGCTGAACTTAGTGGTTCCTGCTTGTCATCCAAGCCTTTTGGGGTACCGAAGCGGGAGGATAGCTTGAGGTCAGGAGTTTGAGACTAACTTGGGACTCAAAGCAAAAGCCTGACTCTACAATATAAAAAAATATGGTAAAGTAAAATAAAATAAAATAAAATTCAATAAAATACAATAATATAATTAATCAGACTATGTGGTTCCTGCCTGGCATCCCAGAACTTTGGGTGGTCAAGTGAGGAAGATCACCTGAGACCAGGAGTTTAAGACTAGGTTGATCCTCATAGTAAAACTCTGTCTCTATTAAATAAAAAAATAAAATAGTAAAATAAAAAAATAAAATAAAATAATTAGCCAGACTTAGTGGTTCATGCAGTTAATTCCAGCATTTTGGGAGACTGAGGCAGGAAGATTGCTTGAAGCCAGGAGTTTGAGACTCACCTGGGCCTCATAGCAAAACTCTGTCTCTACAAAATAAAAAAATAAAATCATAAAGTAAAATAAAACAAAATAAAATAATTAGCCAGACTTAGTGGTTCCTGCCTGGCATCCCAGTATTTTTTGAAGCCAAGGTGGTAGGATCGCTTGAGGCCAAGAATTTGAGAATAGCCTAGGCCTCATTGCAAAACCTTTTCACTACAAAATTTTTAAAAAGTAAGGTAAAATAAAATAAAATAAAATGCCAGATTTTGTGGTAACAGTCTGTCAACCCAGCACTTTAAGAGGCCAAGAAGAAAGAATTGCTTGAGGATAGGAGTTTGCAACTAGCAGGGGCCTGATAGCAAAATCCTGTATGTACAACATAAAAAAATTAAAAATAAAGTAAAATAAAATAAAAAATTAGCCAGACTTAGTGGTTCCCGTCTGTCACCCCAGTATTTTGGGAGGCCCAGGTGGGAGGATATTTGAGACCAGGAATTTGAGACTAGCCTGGGTCACATGACAAAACCCTATCTCTACAAAATAAAAAAATAAAATGGTAAAATAAAATAAAATAAATAGCCATACTTAGTGGTTCCTGCCTGGCATCTCAGCACCTTGGGAGGCTGAGGCAAGAGGATTGCTTGAGGTCAGGATTTTGAGAATAGCACAGGCCTCAAAGCAAAACCCTGTCACTACAAAATAAAAAATTAAAATCATAGGGTAAAATAAAATGAAATAAACTAAAATAATTAGTTAGTCTTCCTAACTCCTACCTGGCATCCAGCACTTTGGGAGGCCTAGGTGGGAAGATCTTTTGAAACCAGAACCTTGAGACTAGCCTTGCCCTCATAGCAAAACACTTTTTCTGCAAAATAAAAAAAAATAGTAAAGCACAACAAAACAATAAATAAAATAGTTACCCAGACTTAGTGATTCCTGCCAGTCATACCAGCACTTTGTGTGGCTGAGTCTGGAGGATTGCTTGAGGCCAGGAGTTTGAGAATAGCCTTAGGCCTCATAGCAAGACCCTGTCTCTACCACGTAAAAAAAAATAAAGTAGTAAAGTAAAATAAAATAAAATAAAAAATAGCCAGAATTAAAGGGTCCTGCCTTGCATTCCAGGCATTTCAGATGAACCTGAGCCTCATAGCAAACCCTGTCTCTAAAAATTAAAAAAAATAGTAAAGTAAAGTAAAATAAAATAAATTTAATTTAATTTAAAAATTAAATAATTAGCCAGACTTAGTGGTTCCTGCTGGTATGCCACCACTTTGGGAGGGCAAGGTGGGAGGATCACTTTAGGGCAGGAGTTTGAGACTAGCCTGGGCCTCATAGCAAAACCCTGTCTCTACAAAATAAAAAAATAAGTAAAATAAAATAAAATAGTTAGCCAGACTTAGTGGTTCCTGCCTGTCATCCCAGGACTTTGGGTAGCTGTTTCTACAAAATAAAAAAAAATAGTAAAGTACAATAATATAAAATAAAATAATTAGCCAGATTTAGTGGATTCTGCCTGGAATCCCAGCACTTTGGGTGGCCGAGTGGGAGGATCACTTGAGGCCAGGAGTTTGAGACTGGCCTGGGCCTCATAGCAAAACCCTATCTCTACAAAATAAAAAAATAAAAGACGTAAGTAAAATAAAATAAAATAAAATAAAATAATTAGCCATAATTAGTGGTTCCTGCCTGTCATCCCAGGTCTTTGGGTGACTGTTTCTACAAAATAAAAAAAATAGTAAAGTACAATAATACAAAATAAAATAATTAGCCAACTTAGTGGTTTCTGCCTGGAATCCCAGCACTTTGGGTGGCTGAGTGAGAGGATCACTTGAGGCCAGGAGTTTGAGACTAGCCTGGGTCTCATAGTAAAACACTGTCTACACAAAATAAAAGAATAAAATAGTAAAATTAAATAAATTAAATTAAATTAAATAATTAGGCAGACTTAGGTGTTTCTACCTGGCATCCCACCACTTTCAGAGGCCAAGGCAGGAGGATCAATTGAGGCCAGGAATTTGAGACTAGCCTAGGACACATTGCAAAACACCATCTCTAAAAAATAAAATAGTAAGTAAAAATAAAATGAAAAGAAATGAAATGAAATAAAATAATTAGCCAGACTTACTGATTCCTGCCTGTCATTTCTGCATTTTTGGGGGCCAACTCAGGAGAATCACTTGATGTCAGCAATTTAAGACTAGCCTAAGCCTCATAGGAAAACATTGTATCTACAAAATAAAAAAATAAAATATTAAAGTAAAGTAAAATTTTAAAAAATAATATGAAATAAAAAAATTAGCCAGACTTAGTGGCTCCTGCCTGTGATCTCAGGAGTTTAGGAGGCTGAGGTGGGAGTATCACTTGAGACCATGAGTTTGAGACTAGCTTGGGTCTCATTGCCAAACCCTGTTTATTCAAAATAAAATAATACAAGAGTAAAGTATAATAAAATAAAATAAAGATAATAAAATAAAACAAAATAAAATAAAATAATTAACCAGACTTATGTGTTTCTGTCTGGCATCCCTATGCTATAGGAGACTGAGGAGAAAGGCTCATTGAGGTCAGGAGTTTGAGATGACCAGGGTTTCATAAAAAATATAATAGTAAAGTAAGATAAAATAAAATACAATGAAATAAAATAATATAAAAAATTAGCCAGAATTAGTGGTTCCTGCCCGTCATCTCAGCACTTTGGAAGGTCAAATCACGAGGATTGTTTGAGGCCAGGAGTTTGAGACTACCCTGGGCCTCATAGATAAAACCTGTCTCTACAAAATAAAAAAAATAAAATATTAAAGTAAAATAAAAAAATATATACAAGAAAAGAAAAGAAAAGAATTACCAAACTTAGTGGTTCTTGCCTGTCATCCCAGCACTTTGGGTAGCCGAGTCCAGAAGATCACTTGAGGCCAGCAGTTGGAGACTAGACTGGGACTCATAGCAAAACCCTGACTCTACCAAATAAAAAAAATAGTAAAGTAAAATAAAATAATATAATATAATATAAAATAATTAGTCACACTTAGTGATTCCTTCCTGTCATCCCATCATTTTGTGTGGCTGAGAGGAGGAGCGCTTGAGGCCAGGTTTTTGAGACTAGCCTGGGCCTCATAGCAAAACCTTGTCTCTACAAAATGAAAAAATCAAATACTTAAATAAAATAAATAAAATGAAATAAAATAAAGCAAAATAAAAAAAATGAATGAAGTAAAACTTTAGCCACACTTATTGGTTCCTGCCTGACATCACAGCATTTTGGGTGGCCAAGGCATGAGGATCACTTGAGCCCAGGAGTTAGAGACTAGCCTGGGCCTCAAAGCAATACCTTGTCTCTACAAAATAAAAAAATTAAAACAATAAAGTAAAATGAAATTTAAAATGGTAAAATAAAATAGCCAGACATAGTGGTTCCTGCCTGGCATCCCAGCACTTTGAGGTGAGAGAATCGCTTGAGTCCAGGAGTTTGAGACTAGCCTGGGATTTATAGAAAAACCCTGTCTCTACCATATAAAAAAAACAAAATAGTAAAGTAAAATAAAATAAAATTATATTAAATAATTAAACAGACTTAGTGGTTCCTGCCTTGGCATCCCAAAGTTTTGGGATGCCAAGGCAGGAGAATCACTTGAAGCCAGGAGTTTGAGACTAGCCTGGGCCTCATAGAAAAACCCTGTCTCTACAAAATAAAAAAATATAATTGTAGAGAAAAAATAAAATAAAATAAAATAAACAAAATTAAATAATTAACCAGACTTAGTGGTTCCTGTCTGTCATCCCAGCACTTTGGGAGGCCAAGGCATGAGTATTGCTTGAGGCCAGGAGTTTGAAACTATCCTGGGCCTCATAGCAAATCACTGTCTCTACAAAATAAAAAAATAAAATTGTAAAGAAAAATAAAATAAGATAAAATGAAGTAAAATGAAATAATTAGCTGGACTTAGTGGTCCCTGCCTGGCATCCCAGCACTTTGGGAGGCTGAGAAGGGAGGATTGTTTGAGGTCAGGAGTTTGAGACTAGCCTGGGCCTCATAGCAAAAACCTGTCTCTACAATATAAAAAAATAATATAGTAAAGCAAAATAAAATAAAATGAAATAAAATAAAATAAAATAATTAGACAGATTAAGTCATTCATGCCTGGCCTCCCAGCACTTTGGGATGATGAGGCGGGAGGATTGCTTGAGACCAAGAGTTTGAAACTAGCCTGGCCCTCATAGCAAAACTGTGTCTCCACAAAATAAGATTCCTGCCAGGCATCCCTGCATTTGGAAGGCACAGGTGAGAGGATTGCTTGAGACCAAGAGTTTGAGACTAACCTGGGACTCAGGAAAACACGGTCTCAACAAAATAAAAAAATAAAACAGGAATGTAAAATGAAATTTAAAAATAATTTAAAAAATTATTAGTCAGACTTAGTAGTTCCTGCCTGGAATCTCAGCACTTTGGGAGGCTGAGGCAGGAGGACCACTTGAGGTTAAGAGTTTGAGACTAGCCTGGACCTCATAACAAAACCCTGTCTCTACAAAATGAAAAAATTTAAAAAGTAAAGAAAAATAAAATATAATAAAATAAAATGATATAAACTAAAATAAAATTAAAAAGTAAAGTAATTAGCCAGACTTAGTGAATCCTGTCTGTCATCCTAGTTCTTTGGGAGGCTGAAGCAAAAGGATCTCTTGAGGCCAGGAGTTTGAAACTAGCCTAGGCTTCATAGCAAAACCCTGTCTCGACCAAATAAAAAGATAAAATAGAAAAATAAAATACAATAAATTGAAATAAAATAATTAGTCAGACTTAGTGGTTCCTGCCTGGCATCCCAGCACTTTGGGTGGCCGAGTTGGGAGGATTGTTTGAGACCAGGAGTTTAAGATTAACCTGGGCCTCATAGCAAAACCCTGTCTCTACAAAACAGAAAATAAAACTGTAAAGTAAAATAAAATAAAATAATATTTAAAAATTAGCCAGACTTAGTGGTTCTGGCCTGGAATCCCAGAACTTTGGGAGGCTGTGGCAGGAGTCTCCTTTAAGGCCTTGAATTTGAGACTAGCCTGGGCCACATAGCTAAATGATGTCTCTGTAAAATAAAAAATAAAATAAAGTAGAATAAAATAAATAAAAATATAAATTAAAATAAAATATTTAGCCAGACTTACTTGTTCCTGCCTGTCTTGCCAGCACTTTGGGAGACCAAGAGGGAGTATCGATTGAGACCAGGAGTTTGAGACTAGCCTGGGCCTCATAACAAAACCCTGTCTCTACAAAACAAAAAAATAAATAGTAAATAAAATATAATAAAATGAAATAAGTTTGTAGCCAGATTTAGTGGTCCTTCCTGACATCGCAGAATTTTGAGAGGTTGAGGATGGAGGATTATTTGAGGCCAGGAGTTTGAGACTACCCTGGGCCTCATAGTGAAACCCTCTCTCTACAAAATAAGAAAAGAAAATAGTAAAGTAAAATAAAATAGAATAAAATAATCAGCCAGACTTAGTGGTTCCTGGCTGTCATCCAAGCACATTGGGAGGCCGAGGTGGGAGGACCACTTGAGGCAAGGAGTTTAAGACTTGCCTGGGCCTCATAGCAAAACCCTGTCTCAACAAAATTTAAAAAATGAAATACTAAAATAAAATAAAATAATGTAAAATAAAATAATATTAAATTAAATAAAATAATAAGTCAGACAGTGCTTCCTGCCTTGCATCAAAGCACTTTGGGAAGCCAAGGCACAAGGATCGCTTGAGGCCAAGAGGTTGAGACAAGCCTGGGTCTCACAACAAAACCTTGTCTCTACAAAATAAAAAAATAAAATTATAAAGTAAAATAAAACAAAATTAAATTAAATAATTAGCCAAACTTAGTGTTCCTGCCTGGCATCACATCACTTTGGGAGGCTGAGGTGGGAGGATCTCTTGAGCCCAGGAGTTTGAGACTAGCGTGATTCTCCTAAGAAAATCCTGTCTCTACAAAATAAAAAAATAAGATAGTAAAATACAATAAAATTTTTAAAATAGTTTTTAAAATTCTTAGTCAGACTTAGTGGTCCCTGCCTGAAATCCCAGCAGTTTGGGATGCTGAGGCACAAGGATATCTTGAGGCCAGGAGTTTGAGACTAACCTCTAACCTGGGCCTTGTAACAAATCCCTGTCTCTAAAAATTAAAAAAATGAAATAGTGATACAAAATAAAATAAGATAAAGTAAAATAAAATGAAATAAAGTATAATAAAATAAAACAATTAGCCATACTTAGTGGGTCCTGCATGGTATCCCAGCATTTTGGGGATACTTAGTTGGCAGGACCACTTGAGGCCAGGAGTTTGAAACTACCCTGAGTCTCATGAAAACCCTGTCTCTATAAATAAAAAAATAAATACTAAAGGAACATTAAATTAAATTAAATTAAATAATTAGCCAGATTTAGTGGTTCCTGTCTGCCATCCCATCACTTTGGGAGGCTGAGACGAGAGGATCACTTGAGGCCAGGAGTTTGAGAATAGCCTGGGCCTTATAGGAAAATGCTGTCTCTTCAAAATAAAAAATAAAATAGTAAAGTAAAAATAAATTAACAAATGATAAGAAAATTATTAGCCATAGTTAGTGGTTTCTGCCTGAGATCCCAGGAGTTTGGGAGACTAAGGCAGGAGGATTGTTTGAAGCCAGGAGTTTGAGACTAGTCTGGGTCTCATAGCAACTCCCTGTCTCTAAAAATTAAATAATGAAAAAGTGATGTTAAATAAAATAAAATAACATGAAATTAAATAACATGAAATGAAATAAAATAATTGGTGAAACATAGTTGTTCCTGCCTGCCATCCCAGCACTTTGGGAGGCTGAGACGGGAGGATTGCTTGAGGCCAGGAGTTTGAGACTAGCCTTGGCCTCATAGCAAAACCCTGTCTCTACTAAATAACAAAATAAAATTTTAAAGTAAAATAATGTAAAATAAAATAAAACAAAATTAAATTTTAAAAATTAGCCTGAATTAATGGTTCATGCCTGGCATTCCAGTCCTTTGGGAGGCAGAAATGGGAAGATCACTTGAGGCCTGAAGTTTGAGACTAGACTGGGCCTCATAACAAAACCCTGTCTCTACAAAATAAAAAAAAGTAGGAAAGGCAAATAAAATAAAATATAATAAAATGAAATAAATTATTTAGCCAGACATCATGGTCTTTCTTGACATTCCAGCATTTTGAGAGGCTGAGGAGAGAGGATCGCTTCCAGCACGGAGTTGGAGACTAGCCTGAGCCTTATAGTGAAACCTTTCTCTACAAAATAAAACAACAAAATAGTAAAATAAAATAAAATAATCAGCCAGACTTAGTAGTTCATTCCAGCACATTGGGAGGCTGAGGCAGGAGGACTGCATGAGGCCAGGAATTTGAGACAATCCTGGGCCTCATAGCAAACCTCTGTCTCTACAAAATAAAAAAAATGAAATACTAAAGTAAAATAAAATGTAATAATATTAAATTAAATTAAATTAAATAATAAGCCAGTCTTAGTGGTTCCTGCCTGGCATTGCAGCAATTTGGGAGGCCAAGGCAGGAGGATCATTTGAGACCAGATTGAGAGTAGCTTGGACCTCATAGCAAAACCCTGTCTCTCTAAAATAAGAAAAATAAACTTGTAAGGTATAATAAAGTAAAATAAGATAAAATAAAATAAAATAAAACAACTAGTGAGACTTAGAGGTTCCTCTGACATCCAAGCATTTTGGGAGGTCAAGCCAGTAGGATTGCATGAGACTAGGAGTTTGAGAATAGCCTGGGCCTCATAGCAAAATGTTGTCTCTATAAAATAAAAAAATAAAATAGTTAAGAAAATTAAATTAAATTAATTAATTAGCCAGTCTTAGTGGTTCCTGCCTGACATCCCAGTATTTTGGGAGGCCGAGGTGGGAGGATCGTTTGAGATCAGAAGTTTGAGACTAGCCTGAGCCTCATAGCAAAACACTGTCTCTATAAAATAAAAAATAAAATAGTAAAGAAAAATATAATAAATTAAATTATTGGCCAGACTTAGTGGGTCATGCCTGTCATCTCAGTATGTTGGGAGGCTGAGGCAGGAAATTCACTTAAGGCCAGGAGTTTGATCTAGCCTGGACCTCATAGGAAAAGCCTGTCTCTACAAAATAATAAAAAAAAAACAGAAAAGTAAAATGAAATTTAAAAAATTAAAATAAAATAATTAGCCAGACTTAGTGGTTCCTGCCTGGAATCACAGCAGATTGGCAGGCCGAGGCATTAGGATGACTTGAGTCCAGAAAATTGCAACTAGCCTGAGCCTCATAGTAAAACCCTGTCTCTACAAATTAAATAAATTAAATAGTAGGGTAATATAAAATAAAATAAAGTAAAATAATTTGCCAGACTTAGTGGTTCTTGCCTGGTATCTCAGCATTTTGGGAAGACAAGGCAGGAGGACCACTTGAGGCCAGAAGTTTGAAACTATCCTGGGGCTCATAGCAAAAGCCTGTTTCTACAATATAAAAAAATAAAATAGTAAATCAAAATTAAGTTGAATTAAACTAAATTAAATTAAATAATTACCTAGACTTAGGGGTTCCTTGCTGGCAACCCAGCACTTTGGGAGGCTGAGGTGAGAGGATCTCTTGAGGCCAGTAATTTGAGACTAGTCTGGGCCTCATAGGAAAACCCTGTCTCTACAAAATAAAAAAAAAAAACAGTCAAATAAAATAAAGTAAAATAATTTTTAAAAATTATTAGCCAGACTTAGTGGTTCCTGCCTGAAATCCCAGCAGTTTGGAAGCCGAAGCAGGATGACCACTTGAGACCAGGACTTTGAGACTAGCTTGGGACTCATAGAAAATCTCTGTCTCTACAAAATAAAAAATAAAATTATAAAGTATAATAAAAGTTAAATAAAATAACATAAAATAAATAAAATAATTAACCAGTCTTAGTGATTCCTGACTAGCATCTCAACCCTTTGGGACCCGAGGCAGTATGATCACCTGAGACCAGCAGTTTGAGACTGTCTCTACAAAATAAAAAAATAAAGTAGTAAAGGAAAATGAATTAAAATATATTAACATGAAATAAAATATTTATCCAGACTTAGTGGACCTTCCTGACATCACAGGATTTTGAGACACCGAGACAGGAGGATTGCTTGATGTCAGGGGTTTGAGACTAGTCTGGGCCTCATAGCAAAAACCTATCTCCACAAAATTAAAAAATAAAGTAGTAAAGTAAAATAAAATAAGGTAAAATAAAATAAAATAGAATAAAATAATCTGCCAGACTTAGTGGTTCTTGCCTGTCATCCCAGCACTTTGGGAGGCTGAAGCAGGAGGACTACTTAAGGCCAGGAGTTTGAGAATTGCCTGGGCCTCATAGCAAAATCCAGTCTCTACAAAATAAAAAAAAATGAAATACTAAAGTAAAAAAAATAAAGTATATTAAATTAAATAATTAGTCAGAATTAGTGGTTCCTGCCTGTCATCCCAGCACTTTGGGAGGCCAAGAGAGTTAGATTGTGTGAGGCCAGGAGTTTGAGAGTAACTTGGGCCTCATAGCAAAACCCTGTCTCTACAAAATAAAAAACTTAAATTGTAAAAGTATAATAAAGGAAAATAAAACAAAATAAAATAAGATAAAATGAAAAAATTAGAGAATTAGTAGTTCTTGCCTGACATCCCAGCATTTTGGGAGGCTGAGCCTGGAGGATCACATGAGGCCAAGTGTTTGAGACTAGTCAGGGCTCATAGCAGAACCCTGTCTCTACAAAATAAAAAAATAAAATAGTAAAGTAATATAAAATAAAATAAAATAATTACCCAGACTTCGTTGTTACTGCCTGTCATCCCAGCACTTTGGGAGGCCAAGGTGGGAGAATTGCTTGAGGTCAGGAGTTTGAGACTAGCATGGATCTCATAGGAAAACCATGACTCTACAAAACAAAAAAAAGTAAATAAAATAAAGATAATAAAATAAAAATTTGTCAGATTTAATGGTTCCTGCCTGGTATCCCAGCATTTTGGGAGGACAAGGCAGGAGGAACACTTGAGGCCAGGAGTTTGAGACTAACCTGGGACTTATAGGAAAACCCTGTCTCTATAAAATAAAACAATAAAATAGTAAAGTAAAATGAACTAAAATTAAGTTAAATTAAAAAAATAAAATAATTAGTCAAACTTGTTGGATCCTGCCTGACATCAGAGCAGTTTGGGAGGTCGAGGTAGGAGGATCGCTTGAGTCCAAGAATTTGAGCCTAGCATGGACCTCATAAGAAAACCCTGACTCTTCAAATTAAAAAATATAAAATAGTAAAGTAAATACAATAAAATTAAATAAAGTAAAATAAAATAAAACAATTAGTCAGACATAGTTGTAAGTTGAGTCAATGAGAATTCCCCCCCAGTCATGATGACTATTGACTGTGCCTATTTTAGTAAAAATGTAATATTGCCCAGAAAACTTAGAGGCCTCTGGTCATTTCCTCCAGCTCACAAGGTCAGCCAAATACTCTATGTTGCCTTCTTCATCAGCATCAAGAAGAAGAAGGCCCAACATTCAATAAAAAACAGGGACCCAACACCCAATGGGGAAGATAGTCTCAGCTGTGAGGTGATAATCCTGGGGGTGATTGATCCTGGTTTATTCTACTCCACCAAGCCCCACTCTGCGAGTCCCATGGAGAACAGCATCTGTTCCTTAGCCTCTGCTTGGACCAAGTGCATTCTATTCTTCACTCTTTAACAGTCCTTCTCTGGCCAGACCAACTGGCATCTTTTGATTGGTGTTGCCATGGACACAGAGTTCTTTCTGTTACTGAGTTGTTTCTGACTGCCAGGTAAAGATGTAGGTCTGTGAGTGAGGGAGTCCCATCCGATCCTCTTCCCTTTCTGTGTGCTCATGTTACCCTCACATCCTCACCCAGATAATGTAAAGAAGGCAGGTTTTAGAGGGAGGATAAGTATGGTGGTGGGCTGAGAGGTGGGGCTGCATGGGGTGGCATGGACGTTACTGAGGGTCTGCAGACAAGAAAGTTTGCTGGTGCCCAGTTGCTGGACACCACTAATGAACATCCCTCTCTCCCCCCAGAGTCTGTCTATCCTCTGAGGTTGGGAGCACAAGCAGATGTAGGGCCAAGAAGCAGAAATCTTATTGCCAGCCAAAAATGGGATGGAGGCTTGAGTTCACAGGCTTGATTTTGGGAAGTAAAAATACAAAGAAATGAAAAAAAGAGCAGTACCCAGAATCCTAATGGACAGCCTGAGAAAAAAACTGGTAACAGGATCTCGAGTAACATTCTCTCTTTTCCTCTTAGAAAAACTCTGAGCAGAGACACAATGACGAATTCTTTGTTCAACTCACTTTGCTGCTGCCTCCTGTCCCTTCCAAGCTTCAGTGACCCTGGGACCACCAGTCCCACCTTACGGTAAGCCTAGGACTCATAGCAAAATCCTGACCCTTAAAAACAAAAATAGTAAAGTAAAACAAAACAAAGTATAGGTAAGTAAAATAAAATAAAATTTAAAAATGGGCCAGACTTAGTGTTTACTCCCTGTCAGCCAAGCATTTTTGAAGGCTGAGGTGAGAGGATTGCTTGAGCCCAGGAATTTGAGAATAGTCTAGGACTCATAGCAAAACCCTGTCTCCAAAAAATAAAAAATTAAAATAGTAAAGTAAAATAAAATAAAATAAAGAAAAGTAAAGTAAAATAAAATAAAGTAAAAACATAATAAAACAACATAAAATAAAATAATAATTAGGCAGACATAGTGGTTCCTGCTTCTCATCCCTGCACTTTAGGGGACCGAGGTGGGAGGATCACTTGAAGCCAGGAGTTTGAGACTAGCCTGGGATTCATAGAAAAACCCTGATTCTAAAAAATAAAAAAAATAAAATAGTAAAGTAAGATAAGATAAGATAAAATAAAGTAAAACAAAATAAAATAAATTAAAATAATTAGCCAGATTAGTAGTTCCTGCCTGTCATCCCAGCACTTTGGAAGGATTGCTTGAGGCCAGGAGTTTGAGAATAGACTGAGACTCATAGCAAAAACCTGTCTCTAAAAAAATAAAATATTAAAGTACAATAAAATAAAATAAATCAATTAACCAGACTTAGTGGTTCCTCCTGGACATCCCAGCATCTTGGGAGGCCAAGACGAGAGGATTGCTTTAGACCTGGAGTTTAGACTAGCCTGGGCCTCCTAGCTACACCCTATCTCTACAAAATAAAAAAATAAAATAAAATAACATTTAGCCAGACATAGCAGTTCCTGTCTCTCATTCCCGCATTTTAGGAGGCAGAGACAGGAGGATCACTTGAGGCCAGGAGTTTGAGACCAGCCTGGTACTCAAAGCAAAACCCTGTCTCTAAAAAATAAAATAAAATAGTAAAGTTAAATAAAATAAAATGAAAATAAATAAAATAAAATAAAATAAAATAAATATATTAATTAGCCACACTTAGAGGTTCCTACCTGACATCACAGCGGTTTGGGAGACTGAGGTGGGAGGATCACTTGAGGCCAGGAGTGTGAGACTAGCCTGGGACTCATAGAAAAACCCTGACTCTAAAAAATTAAAAAAATAAAATAGTACAGTAAAATAAAATAAATAAAATAGAATAAAATAAAATAATAGGCCAGACATAATGGTTCCTGCATGTCATCCCAGCACTTTGGAAGGCCAAGGCAGGAGGATTGCTTGATCCCATGAGTTTGAGACTAGCCTGGGACTCATAGCAAAACTATGTTTTCAAAAAAATAAAAAAAATTTAAAAAGTAATATAAAATTAAATTAAATGAATTAAAATAAGGTAAAATAAATTAAAATGAAATAAATATAATAATTAGTCGGCATTAGTAGTTTCTGGCTGTCCTCCCAGCATTTTGGAGCCAAAGTGGGAGGATTGCTTGAGGCCAGGAATTTGAGACATGCCTGGGAGACATAGCAAAACACTGATTCTACAAAATAAAAAATTAAAAGAGTAAACAATTTAAAATAAAATAAAATAAAATGATTAGCCAAAATTTGTGGTTCCTAGCTGTCATCCCACCACTATGGGAGGTTGCTGTGGGAGGATGACTTGAGGCAAGAGTTTGAGACTAGCCTAGTCATCATAGCAAAGCCATGTCTCTACAAAATAAAAAAATAAAGTCAAAAAGTAAAATAAAATAAAATAAAATAATTAGCCAGACTTACTCATTTGTGCCTGGCATTCCAACATTTTAGAAGGTCGAAGCTTGAGGATTGCTTAAGGCCAGGAGTTTGAGACTAGCTTGGGCTTCATTGGAAAAACAAGTCTCTACAAAATTAAAAAAAACAATATAGTTAAGTAAAGTAAAGTAAAAAGTAAGGCAAAGTAAAATAAAATAAAATATAAAATAAAATTAGCCAAACATAGTGGTTCCTGTTTCTTATCCTTGCATTTTAGAAGACTGAGGCAGGAGGATCACTTTAGGCCAGGAGTTTGAGGTCAGCCTGGTACTCAGGGCAAAAACCTGCCTCTAAAATATAATATAAAAAAAGTAAAGTAAAATAAAATAAAATGAAATAAAATAAAATAAAATAAATTAAAATGAAATAAATATAATAAATAGCCAGACTTAGTGTTTCCTGCCTGGCATCTCAGCACTTTGGGAGGTTGAGGCAGAAGGATGACTTGAAACCAGTGTTGAGACTAGCCTGGGACTCATAGCAAAACCCTGACTCTAAAACATAAAAAAATTTAAAAGTAAAGTAAAATATAATTTAAAAATTATATTAGTAAATTAAAAAGTAAAGTGAAGTAAAATACAATAAAATAAAATTTAAAAATAAAATATAATTAAATAAATTGAAATAAAATAAAATAATTGGCCAGACTTTGCAGTTTCTGCCTGCCATTCCAGCACTTTGGAAGGCTGAGGCGGGAGAGTTGCTTGAGCCCAGGAGTATGAGACTAGCCCGGGACTCATAGAAAAACCCTGTCTCCAAACAATAAAAAAATAGTAAAGTAAAACTAATTAAATAAAATGAATTAAAATTTAAAAATTTTAAATAAAATAAATATAATAATTAGCCAGACTTAGTAGTTTCTGGCTGTCTTCACAGCACTTTGGGAGGCCGAGGCAGGAGGATTGTTTGAGGTCAGAAGTTTGAGACAAGCCTGGGAGTCATAGTAAAACACTGATTATACAAAATAAAAATTAAAATTGTAAAGTAAATTAAAATACAATACAATACAATAAAGTAAAATTAAATTAAATTAAAAATTAACCAGGCTTTGGGGTTCCTGGCTGTCATCCCACCACTTTGTGAGGCCAAGGAAGGAGGATGACTTGAGGCCAAGAGTTTGAGACTATCCTAGTCCTCATAGCAAAATCTTGTCTCTACAAAATAAAAAAACAAAACCATAAAGTGAAATAAAATAAAATAAAATGAATTAATAAAATAAAGTAAAATAATTGGTCAGGCATATTAATTCCTGCCTGCCATCCCAGCACTTTGGAAGGCCAAGGTGGCAGGACTGCTTGAGCCCAGGAGTTTGAGACTAGCCTGGAACTCAGACCAAAACCCTGTCTTCAAAAAATAAAAATAAATAAAATAGTAAAGTAAAATAAAATAAAATGAAATGAAATAAATATAATAGCCAGACAGTCATTTCTGGCTGTCTTCCAACACTTTGGGAGGCTGAGGCGGCAGGACTGCTTGAGGTCAGGAATTTAAAACAAGTCTGGGAGTCATACTAAAACCCTGATTCTACAAATACAATTTTAAAATAGTAAAGTAAAGTAAAATAAAATAATATAATATAAAATAATTAGCCAGTTTTTGTGGTTCCTGGCTGTCATCCCACCACTTTGGGAGGTTGAGATGGGAGGATGGCTTGAGGCCAGGAGTTTGAGACTAGTCTAGTCCTCTACAAAATAAAAAAAAATAAAACCGTTAAGTAAAATGAACTAAAATAAAATAACTAGCCAACATAGTGCTTCGTGCCTGGCATCCTAGCATTTTAGAAGGCCGAGGAGTGAGGATCGCTTGGGGCCAGGAGTTTGAGCCTAGCTTGGGCTTCATTGGAAAAACAAGTCTCCACAAAATAAAAATATAATATAGTTAAGTTAAGTAAAGTAAAAAGTAGAGCAAAGTAAGATAAAGTAAAACATAAAATAAAATTAGCCAAACATAGTGGTTCCTGTTTCTCATCCTTGCATTTTAGAAGACCAAGGTGGGAGAATCACTTGAGGCTAGGAGTTTGAACCAGCCTGGTACTCATAGCAAAAACCTGCCTCTAAAAAAAACAAAAAAAAGTAAAGTAAAATAAAATAAATAGCCAGACATACTGTTTCCAGCACTTTGGGAGGCCAAGGCAGGAGATCACTTGAAGATAGTAGTTTGAGACTAGCCTGGGACTCATAGCAAAACTCTGACTCAAGAAAATTTTTTTAAAAATAGTAAAGTAAAATAAAATAAAATTATATTAATAAAGTAAAAGGTAATGTAAAATAAAATAAAATGAAATATAAAATATAATTAACCAGGCATAGTTGTTCCTGTCTCTCATCCCTTCACTTTAGGAGGCCGAGGCAGGAGGATTGCTTGAAGGCAGGTGTTTGAGAAAAGCCTGGGAGTTATACAAAACCCTGTCTCTAAAAAATAAAATAAATAAAGTAAAGTAAAATAAAATAAAGTAATAAGATATAATTAGCCAGACATAGCAGTTCTTATCTCTCATCTCTGCACTTTAGGAGGTAGAGGCAAGAGGATCGCTTTAAGCCAGGAGTATGAGATCAGCCTTGGACTCATAGCAAAACCCTGTCTCTAAAAAAATTTTAAAAATAGTAAAGTAAAATAAATTAAAATAAAATAAATATAATAATTATCCAGCCTTAGTGGTTTCTGCCTGGCATCCCAGTACATCGGGCGTTTCAGGAGTAAAGATCTCTTGAAATCACACATTTGAGACTAGCCTGGGATTCAAAGCAAACCCCTGACTCAAAAAATATATATATAAAATAGTAAAATAAAATAAAATAATACAAAATAGAATAAATAAAATAAAGTAAAATAAAACAAAAAATGAAATAATAGCCAGACTTAGTGGTTCCTGTCTCTCATCTCTGCACTTAGGAAGCTAAGGTGGGAAGATCACATGAGGCCAGGAGTTGGAGACCAGCCTGGGACTCATCACAAAACCCTGTCTCTAAAAAATAAATAAATAAATTAGTAAAGTAAATTAAAAGAAAACGAAATGAAACAAAATAAAATAAAATAAAATGAAATAAATATAATAATTAGCCAGACTTAGTGATTCCTGCCAGTCATCCCGGACTTTGGAAGGTAGAGGTGGTTGGATCACTTGAGGCCTGGAGTTTGAGACTAGCCTAGCCCTCATAGCAAAACCATGTTTCTACAAAATAAAAAAATAAAAATGTAAAGTAACATAAATTAAAATAATTAGCCAGACTTTGTGTGAGGATCACTTGAGGTTAGGAGTTTAAGAGTAGCCTGGGCTTCACTGGAAAAACCTGTCTCTACAAATTAAAAAAATGTTATACGTAAGAAAGGAAAGTAAAAAGTAAAGTAAAATTTTAAAAAAATAAAATTAAATATAAAATATAATTAGCCAGACATAGTGAATCTTGTCTCTGATCTTTGCATTTTTGGAGGCTGAGGCAGAAGGATTGATTGAGGCCAGGAGTTTGAAAGCATCCTGGGAGTCATATCAAAACCGTGTCCCTAAAAAATAAAAACAAAATGAATAAAATAAAGTAAAATTAAATTAAATTAAATTAAAAATAAAAATATTAGCCAGACAGAGTGCTTCCTGTCTCTCATGCCTGCACTTAGGGAGACCAAGGCAGGAGGGTTGATTAAGGCCAGGTGATTGAGACCAGCCTGGGACTCAGCAAAACCATGTCTCTAAACAATAAAAATAAAAAAATAGTAAAATAAATTAAAATACATATAATAATTAGCCTGACTTAGTGGTTCCTGGTGGGATCTGAGCACTATGGGAGGCCAAGGAGTGAGAATCACATGAAGCCAGGAGTTTGAGATGAGGTTGGGACTCATAGCAAAAACCTGACTCTAAAAAATAATTTTAAAAAATACTAAAGTAAAGTAAAATAGAATAAAATAAAATAAATAATGTAAAGTAAAATAAAATAGTATAAAATAAAATTAAAAACTCAAATACAATAAAATAAAATAAATTTTAAAAAATAATTAGCCAGATATATTAGTTCCTGTCTCTCTTCCTTGCACTTTAGTAGGCCGAGGTGGGAGGATCACTTGAGGCCATAATTTTGACCACACTGGGACTCATAGCAAAACACTGTCTGTGAAAAAAAAAAAGTTAAGCAAAATAAAATAAAGTGGAATAAAATAAAGTAAATTAAAATAAAATAAATATAATAAATAGCCAGATTTAGTGGATCCTGCCTGTCATCCCAGCATTTTTGAAGGTTGAGGTGGGCAGGACACTTGAGGCCAGGAGTTTGAGACAAACCTGGGAAACCTAGCAAAACCCTTATTCTACAAAACACAAAATAAAATAGTGAAGTCAATTTAAATTACATTAAATAAAAAATTAGCCAGAATTGGTGGTTCCTGGCTGTCATCCCACCACTTTGGGAGTCCGAGGCTGGGGGATGACTTGAGACAAGGCATTTGAGACTAGCCTGTTCCTCATTAAAAAAAAAAAAAAATGCCTGTACAAAATTTAAAAAAACTGTAAATAAAAATACAATAAAATAAAACACAATAAAATTAATAAAATAAAATAAAATAATTCACCAGAGTTAGTGGTTTGTGCCTGGCATCCCAGCATTATAAAGACTGAGGCGTGAGGATTGCCTGATGCCAGAAGTTGGAGACTAGCCTGGGCTGCACTGGAAAAGCCACTCTCTACAAAATAAAAAAGATACAGTAAAGTAAAGAAAAGTAAAAGGCAAAGTAAAATAAAATAAAATGTAAAGTATAATTAGCCAGATCTAGTGGTTCCTGTTTCTCATCCCTGCAGTTTAGGAGGCCAAGGTTGGAGAATCACTTAAGGCAAGGAGTTTGAGACAGGCCTGGAAGTCAGCAAAACCCTATCTCTAAAAATAAAAAATAAAAAAATAGTAAAGTAAACTGAAGTAACGTAAAATAAAATAAAACAAAACAAAAAAAACAAAATAATTAACCAGACACAGTGGTTCCAATCCCTCATCCCTGTACTTTAGTTGGTCAAGGCAGGAGGATCACTTGAAGTGAGGTGTTTTAGACAAGCCTGGATGTCATAACAAAACCTTGTCTCTAAAAAAAAATAAATAAAATAGTAAAGTACAGTAAAGTAAAATGAAGTAAGGTAACACTAAATTAAATAAAATAATAAAATATAATTAGCCAGACATGGTGGTTCCTGTCAATCATTCCTGCACTTTAGGAGTCCAAGGCAGGAGGAATGCCTGAGGCCAGGAACTTGACACAAGCCTGGGACACTTAGCAACACCCAGTCTCTACAAAATAATAAAATAAAATAATAAAGTAAAGTAAAATAAAACAAAATAAACTATAAACATAATTAGCCAGACATAGTGTTTCCTGTCCCTCATCCCTGCGCTTTAGGAGGCAGAGGTGGGAGGATCACTCACTGGAGGTCAGGAATTTGAGCCCAGACTGGGACTCATAGCAAAACTCTTTCTGTAAAAAAATTAAAAGGTAAAGGAAAATGAAATGAAATAAAATAAAATAAAAATAAAAACAAGTTATTAGCTGGACTTAGTGGTTCCTTCCGGTCATCCCAGCAATTTGGAAACCTGAGAAGGGAGGGACACTTGAGACCAGGAGTTTGAGAGAAGTCTGGGAGTCATAGCAACACTCTAACTCTACAAAATAAAAAATTAAAATAATACAATAAATTAAAATAAAATAAAATGAAAAAATTAGCCAGACATTGTTTTTCCTAGCTGTCATCCCACCACTTTGGGAAACCAGAGTGGGAGGATTGCTTGAGGTCAGGAGTTTGAGACTTGCCTAATCCTCATAGAAAAACATGTCTCCACAAAAGGAAATAATAAAACCGTATAGTAAAGTAAAATAAAATACAATAAATAAAATGAAATGAATTAAAATAAAATAATTTACCAGACATAATGGTTCATGCCAGGGATCCCACATCTTAGAAGACCAAGGCATGAGGATCGTTGAGGCCAGCAGTTTGAGATTAGCCTGGCCTATCTTGGAAAAACTTGTCTCTACAACATAAAAAATGATAAAGTAAAGTAAAAAAAGTAAAATAAAATACAATGAAATATAAAATATAATTAGCAAGACATAGTAGTTCCTGTCTCTCATCCCTGCATTTCAGGAGTTTGGGGTGAGAGGATTATTTGAGGCTGGGTTTTTGAGACCAGCCTGGAACTCATAGCAATACCCTTTCTCTATTAAATAAAAAATGAAAGAGTAAAGTAAAATAAAATAAAATGAATTGAAATAAAATAAAAATAAAATAAATATAATAATTAGATAGACTTAGTGGTTCCTGCATGTCATCAAAGTACTTTGGGAGACCCAAGTTGTGAGAATCACATGAAGCCAGAAGTTTGAGACTAACATGGGACTCAGAGCAAAACCCTGACTCTAAAAAATAAAAATATAAAATAATAAAGCAAAATAAAATTAAACATAAAATAATTAGCCAGACATAGTCGTTCCTGTCACACATCCCAGCATTTTAGGAGTCTGTAGCAGGAGGGGGGTGGCTTGAGGCCAGGAGTTTGAGACCAGCCTGGGACTCATGCAAAATCCTTTCTAAAAAATATAAAAATTAAATAGTGAAGTAAAATGAAATGAAATAAAATAAAATGAAATAAAATAAAATAAATAATTTGCCAGACTTAGTGGTTCCTGCTTGGCATTCCAGCACTTTGGAAGGCCCAGATGTGAGGATTGCTTGAAGACAGTAGTTTGAGACTAGCCTGGGACATATAGCAAAACCACAAGTATAAAAAATAAAAATATAAAATAGTGACATGAAATAAAATAAAATAGAATAGGAGGGAATATAATAAAATAAATAAAGTAAATAATGTAAAGCACAATAAAATAAAATAATTAGTGAGACCTAGTAGGTCCATCCCTCACTCTGTATTTTAGGAGGCCGAGGCAGGAAATCTGCTTGAAGTCAGGAGTTTGAGATGAGCATAGGACTCAAAGCAAAACCATGCATCTAAAAAATAAAATAGTAAAGAAAAATAAAATAATATGAAATAAAATAAAATGAATGTAATTATTAGCCAGACTTACGGGTTCCTGCGTGTCATTCCAGCACTTTGGAAAACCAAGGCAAGAGGATTGCTTGAGGTTAGGAGTTTGAGACAAGCCTGGGAGTCATAGAAACACCCTGATTCTACAAAATAAAAAATAATAATAATAAAATTAACTAAAATAAAATGTAAACATTAGCCAGACTTTGTGGTTTCTGGTTATCATCCCACCACTTTAGGAGTCCAAGGTGGGAGGATAGCTTGAGGCCAGAAGTCTGAGACTTGCCTAGTCCTCATAGCAAAAACATGCCTCTAAAAAATAAACTGTAAAGTAAAATAAAATAAATTAAATTAAATTAAACAAAATATAATAAAATTAAATAAATAAAACAAAATTTGCCAGACTTTATGCTTCATGCCAGGTATCCCAACATTATTGAATGTGAAGGAATGAGGTTCACTTGAGGCAAGGAGTTTGAGACTAGCCTGAATTCATTGGAAAAATCTGTCTTATGTAATCTAAAAAAATTATAAAGTAAAGTAAAATAAAATATGAAATATAATTAGCCAGACATAGTGGTTCATGTCTCTCATCCCTGCATTTTAGGAGGCTGAGGCAAGAGGATCACTTGAGGCCAGGAAATTGAGGCAAGACTGGGAGTCATAGTAGAACCTTGACTCTAAATAATAAAAAATAAGAGAGTAAAATGAATTAAATGAAAATAAAGTAAAAAAATAAAATAATTAGCCAGACATAGTGGTTCCTGTCTCTCATCCCTGATTATTGAAGTCTGAGGCAGGATATTGCTTGAAGCCAGATGTATGAGTGTAACCTGGGAATCACAGCCAATCTCAGACACTAAAAAATAAAAATATATGGCTGGGCTCGGTGGATCAGCCTGTAATCCTGCACCTTGGGAGGCTGAGGTGAGTGAATTGCCTGAGCCCATGGGTTCAAGACCCACCTGGGCAACTTGGTGAGACCTCATCTCTACAATAAAAATCAAAAAAATTAACTGGGCATGGTAGGGCGTGTCTGTAGTTCCAGCTACTTGTAGGCTGAGGGGGAAGGAATGCCAGATCCCAGCAGGTCAAAGCTGTGGTGACCAGGAGCAGCCACTGTACTCCAGTCTGGGTGACTGAGTGAGATTCCAACCCCCCAAAAAAATACAAAAAAATTAAAATAAAAAACATTAAAATATAAAAATATACAATAGTAAAAGAAAATTAAATAAAATAATATAAAATAGAATAGAATAAAATAAAATGATAAAGTAAAATAAAATAATTATCCAGACATACTGTTCCTATCACTCCTACCTGCACTTTAGTAGGTCAAGAACGGATAATCGTTTGAGGCCAGGAGTTTGAGACAAGCCTGGGAGTTGTAGCAACACCCTGATTCTACAAAATAAAATTTAAAATATTAAAATAAAATGAAAAAATTGTCAGACTTTGTGGTTGCTGGTTCTCCTCCAATCACGTTGTGAGTGCGATGTGGTAGGATGGCTTGAGGCCGGGAGTTTGAGACTGGCCTAGTCCTCATAGCAAAAACATGTCTCTACAAAATAAAAAGAAACTGTAAAGAAAAATATAATATAATATAATATAATATAATTAAATAAATAAAATTTTAAAATTTGCCAGGCATCCCAGCATTTTTTAATGTGAAGGCATGAGGTTCACTTGAGGCAAGGAGCTTGAGACTAGCCTGGGCATCATTGGAAAAACCTGTCTTCCACAATCTCAAAAAATGATAAAGTAAATAAAATTTGAAATACAATTAGCCAGACATAGTGTTTCATGTCTCTCATTGCAGCATTTTAGGAGGCCGAGGTATGAGGCTCACTTAAGGCCAGGACTTTGAGGCAAGACCGGGAGTCATAGTAGAATCTTGACTCTAAATAATAAAAAAAAGACTAAAGTAAATCAAATTAAAATGAAGTAAAAAAAAAAAAAAACTAAAATAATTAGCCAGACATTGTGGTTCCTGTCTCCCATCCCTGATGTTTGAAGTCTGAGGCAGGAAGATCGCTTGAGGTCAGGTGTATGAGTCTAACCTAGGAATGAAAGCAAAACTCTGACACCAAAAAATAAAAATATAAAATAGTAAAGTAAAAAAAATGAAATAAAATGGAATTGACTACAATAAAATAAAATGATAAAGTAAAATGAAATAAAATAATTAGCCAGACATAGTGGCTCTTAGCTCTCATCCCTGTACTTTAGTAGACCAAGAAGGGATGATTGTCTAAGGACAGGAGTTCGAGACCAGCCTGGGAGTTGTAGCAACACACTGATTCTACAAAACAAAAAATTAAAATAGTAAAATACATTAACATAAAATAAAATGAAAAATTTATCCAGACATTGTGTTTCCTAGCTGTCATTCCACCGCTTTGGGAGACTGGGGTGGGAGGATGGCTTGAGGCTAGGAATTTGAGACTTACCTCATCCTCATAGTAAAACATGTCTCTACAAAATAAAAAATAAAACTGTAAAGTAAAATAAAATAAAATAAATAATATGAAATGAAATAAAATATAATAAAATGAAATAAATAAAATAAAATAATTTGCCAAGCTTAATGGTTGGTGCCAGGATTCCGAATATTTTAGAAAGACAAACCTTGAGGACCGTTGAGGCCAGCAGTTTGAGATTAGCATGGTGTTCAATGGAAAAGCCTGTCTCTACAACATAAAAAATAATAAAGTAAAATAAAATAAAATGAAATATAATATGTAATCAGCCAGACATAGTGGTTCCTGTCTCTCATCCAAGCATTTTAAGAGTCCAAGGTGACAGGATTGCTTGAGGACAGGAGTTTGAGACCAGCCTGGGACTGATGGTGAAACACTTTCTAAAAAATAAAAAAATTGAAGAGTGATGTAAAATAAAATGAAGTAAAACTAAATTAAATTAAGTTAAATTAATAATTAGCTACACTTAGTGATTCCTGCTTGGCATTCCAGCACTTTGGAAGGCCCAGGTATGAGGATTGCTTGAAGCCACGAGTTTGAGACTAGTCTGGGACTCATAGAAAAACCCCAAATATAAAAAATAAAAATTAATCATAGTACCACAAAATGAAATAAAATGGGAGGGAATAGAAAGAAATAAAGCAAAGTAATGTAAAATAAAATAAAATAATTAGCCAGTCATAGTTGTTCCTGTCTCTCATCCCTGCATTTTAGGAGTCCCAGGCAAGAGGATCTCCTGAGGCCAGGTGTTTGAGACCACCATGAGGCTCATAGCAAAACCCTTTCTCTAATAAATTAAAAAATGAAATGATATGAAACAAAATCAAATAAATATAATAATTAGCTAGACTTAGTGGTTCCTGCATGTCATCAAAGTACTTTGGGAGCCCCAGGTATGAGGATCACTTGAAGCCAGATGTTTGAGACTAACCTGGCACTCATAGAAAAACCCTGACTCTAAAAAATAAAAATATATAATAAAAGTAAAATAAAGCTGGGCTCGGTGGCTCAGCCTGTAATCCCGCGCCTTTGGGAGGCTGAGGTGAGTGGATTGCCTGAGCCCGCGGGTTCGAGACCCGCCTGGGCAGCGAGACCTCATCTCTACAATAAATCAAAAAATCAGCCGGGCGTGGTAGCGCATGCCTGTAATTCCAGCTACTTGGAAGGCTGAGGCGGAAGGATTGCCGGAGCCCAGCAGGTCGAGGCTGCGGTGGCTGGGAGTGGCCTCTGCACTCCAGTCTGGGCAACAGAGTGAGACCCCAAATTAAAAAAAAAAAAAAAAAAAAAAAAAAAAAGTAAAATAAGAAAAAATATATATAAAAAAACAAAATAATAATAATTAACCAGACATTGTGGTTCCTGTCTCTCATCCCAGCAGTTTAGGGGTCCGAGGCGGGAGGATTGCTTGAAGCCAGAAGTTTGAGACCAGCATGGGACTGATGGCAAAAAACTTTCTAAAATATATAAAAATAAAATAGTGAAGTAAAATAAAATAAAATAAATAGTTAGCCAGACTTAGTGGTTTCTGCTTTGCATTCCAGCACTTTGGATGACCCAGGCCTGAGGAATGATTGAAGCCAGGAGTGGACCTCGAACATCCAACATAATACTATAAGAAAATGACTGACAGTGGTGAAAAACTATGGGGGTGGGAGGGGAAGGGAGATGGGATTAACGGTAGTAAATATCTGTCTGGAGACGGTGAGACCCCTCTTATCAACAAGGGTGCCTGAACGGAGCATATTTGTATACCTAATCCTTAATTCTACCCCACAATATCATTTAAAAAATTGATTAAAATTAAAAATAATAATAAATAAATAAATAAACAAAACAAAATAAAATAAAATAGAATGGAATAGAAGAGAATAAAATAAAATGATAAAGTAAAATAAAATAAAATAATAAGCCAGATATAGTGGTATCTAACTCTCATCCCTGCACTTTAGTAGATCAAGAAGGGATGATCGACTGAGGCCAGAAGTTTGAGACAAGCCTGGGAGTTGTAGCAACACCGTGATAATACAAAACAAAATAATTAATATAGTAAAATAGATTAACATAAAATAAAGTGAAAAAATTATCTAGACATTGTTTCCTAGCTGTCATCCCACCACTTTGGGAGACTGGGGTGGGAGGATAACTTGAGGCCAGGAGTTTGAGGCTTGCCTAGTCCTCACAGCAAAACATGTCTCTACAAAATAAAATTAAACAAAACCATAACATAAAATAAAATAAATAATATGAAATTAAATGAGAGAAAATAAAATATAATAAAGTTAAATAAATAAAATGTAATAATTTGCCAGACAATGTTTTGTGCCAGGTTTCCCAACATTTTAGAAGGTCAAGACTTGAGGATTGCTGAGGTCAGCAGTTTGAGACTAGCATGGTCTTCATTGGAAAAACCTGTCTCTACAACATAAAAAATGATAAAGTAAAGTAAAATAAAATATAAAATGTAATTAGCCAGGCATAGTGGTTCCTGTCTCTAATCCTGCATTTTAGGAGTCTGAGGCAAGAGGATCTCTTGAGGCCAGGTGTGTGAGACCACCCTGAGACTCATAGGAAAACCCTTTGGCTAACAAATAAAAAAATGAAAGAGTAAAGTAAAATGAAATGAAATGAAATGAAATGGAATAAAATAAAATAAAAAGTATAATTATTAGCTAGACTTAGTGGTTCCTGCATGTCACCAGATTACTTTGGGAGCCCCAGACATGAGGATCGCTTCAAGCCAGAAGTTTGAGACTAAACTGGGACTCATAATAAAACCCTGACTCTAAAAAATAAAAATATAAAATAGTAAAGTAAAATAAAATAATATAAAACAAAAGAAAATAAAACATACAATTTTTAGCCAGACATAATAGTTCCTGTCTCTCATCCCAGCATTTTAAGAGTCCAAGGTGACAGGATTGCTTGAGAACAGGAGTTTGAGACCAGCCTGGGACTGATGGTGAAACACTTTCTAAAAAATATAAAAATAAAAGAATGATGTAAAATATAATGAAGTAAAATAAAATAAAATGAAATAAAATAAAATAAAATAAATAATTAGCCAGACTTAGTGGTTCCTGCTTGGCATTCCAGCACTGTGGAAGACCCAGGTGTGAGAATTGCTTGAAGCCACGAGTTTGAGACTAGCCTGGGATTCATAGGAAATACCACAAAAATAAAAAATAAAAATATAAAATAGTAATACAAAATGAAATAAAATAGGAGGGAATAGAAAGAAATAAATAAAGTAAAAAAAGTAAACTAAAATAAAACAAAAAAAAAATAATCAGCCAGACATCATGGTTCCTTACTCTCATCCCTGCATTTTAGGAGTCCAAGGGACAGGATCTCCAGAGGCCAGGTGTTTGAGACACCCTGAGTCTCATAGTCAAACCCTTTCTCTAATAAATAAAAAAATGAAAGAGTAAAGTAAAATGTAATGAAATGAAATGAAATAAAACCAAATCAAATCAAATCAAATCAAATAAATATAATAATTAGCTAGACTTAGTGGTTCCTGCATGTCATCAAAGTATTTTGGGAGGCCCAGGCATAAGGATCGCTTGAAGCCAGAAATTTGAGACTGTCCTGGACACAATGAAAAACACTGATTCTAAAAAATGAAAATATAAAATAGTAAAGTTAAAATAAAATAAGATAAAATAATATAAAGCAAAATAAAATAAAACATAAAATAATTAGCCAGACATAGTGGTTCCTGTCACTCATCCCAGCAGTTTAGGAGTCCAAGGCCGGAAGATTGCTTGAAGCTAGTAGGTTGAGATCAGCATGGGACTGATGGCAAAACACTTTCTAAAAAATATAAAAATAAGAGAGTGAAGTAAAATTAAATAAAATGAAATAAAATAAATAATTAGCCAGAATTAGTGGTTCCTGCTTTGCATTCCAGCAATTTGGAAGGACCAGATGAGAGGATTGCATGAAGACAGTAGTTTGAGACTAGCCTGGGACTCATAGGAAAACCTCGACCATAAAAAATAAAAATATAAAATAGTAACATAAAATGAAATAAATAGGAGGAAATAGAATGAAGTAAGTAAAGTAAATAAAGTAAAATAAAATAAAAAGTAAAATAATTAGCCAGAAGTAGTGGTTCCAACTCTCACCCTGCACTTCAGGAGCCCGAGGCGGGAGGTCTGCTTGAAGTCAGGAGTTTGAGATCTGCCTGGGACTCAAAGCAAAACCATGTCTCTAAAAAATAAAAGAATAAAACAGTAAAGAAAAAGAAAATAATATGAAATAAAATAAAATAAAATACATTAAAATATAATAAATATAATTATAAGCCAAACTTACTGGATCCTGCATGTCATTCCAGCACTTTGAAAACCAATGCAGGAGGATTGATTGAGGTTAGGAGTTTGAGACAAGCCTGGGAGTGATAGCAACAACCTGATTCTACAGTGTAAAAATTAAAATAATAAATTAAATTAAAATAAAATGAAAAATTAGCCAAAATTTGAGTTTGCTGTCTATCCTCCCATCATGTTGGGAGTGCGAGGTGGTAGGAATGCTTGAGGTTGGGAGTTTGAGACTTACCTAGTCCTCATAGCAAAAACATGTCTCCAAGAAAAAAAAAAACTGTAAAGAAAAATAAAATAAATGAAATAAAATTAAATAAATAAAACTAAAAAATTTGCCAGACTTGATATTTTGTGCGAGGCCTGCCAGCATTTTTGTATACAAAGGCATGAGGTTCACTTGAGACAACAAGCTTCAGACTAGCCTTGGCTTCGTTGGAAAAACCTGTCTTCTATATTCTAAAAAAATGATAAAGTAAAGTAAAATAAAATATAAAATATAATTAGCCAGACATAATGGTTCATGTCTCTCATCCCTGCATTTTAGGAGGTCAAGGCGGGAGGATCACTTGAAGCCATGACTTTAGGCAAGAATGGGAGTCATTGCAGAATCTTGAATCTAAATAATAAAAGATAAAAGAGTAAAGTAAATCAAATTAAAATAAAGTGAAAAAAATAAAAAATAAAATAATTAGCCAGACATAGTGGTTCCTGTCCCTCAAACCTGATTTTTGAAGCTCGAGGCAGGAAGATTGCTTGAGGCCAGGTGTATGACTCTAGACTGGGAATCAAAGTAAAACTCTTACACACACACAAAAAAATATAAAATAGTAAAGTACAATAAAATAAAATTTAAAAATGTAATAGAATAGAATAAAATAAAATGATAAAGTAAAATAAAATAAAATAATTAGCCAGACATATTGGTTTCTAGCTCTCACCCCTGCACTTTAGTAGGCCAAGAAGGGATGATCGCCTGAGGTCAGGAGTTCGAGTCAAGACTGGGAGTTGTAGCAACACCCTGATTCTACAAAACAAAAAATTAATATAGTAAAATAAATTAACATAAAATAAAATGAAAAAGTTATCCAGACATTGTGTTTCCTAGCTGTCATCCCACCACTTTGGGAGACTGGGGTGGGAGGATGGCTTGAGGCCAGGAGTTTGTGATTTCTCTAGTCCTCAAAACAAAACATGTGTCTACAAAATAAAATTTAAAAAAGCATAAAGTAAAATAAAATAGAATAAATAATATGAAATGAAATATAATAAAATGAATAAAATAAAATAATTTGCCAGACTTAATGGTTCATGCCAGGCTTCCCAACATTTTAGAATGCCCAGTCTTGAAGATCATGAGGCCAGCAATTTGAGACTAGCATGGTCTTCGTTGAAAAAACCTGTCTCCACAACATAAAAAATGATAAAGTAAAGTAAAATAAAATAAAATTAAATATAAAATATAATTAACCTGACATAGTGGTTCCTGTCTCTCATCCCTGCATTTTAGGAGTCTGAGGTGAGAGGGTTGCTTGAAGCCAGGTGTTTGCAACCAACCTGAGACTCATAGCAAAACCCTTTCTAATAAATAAAAAAAAAAAGAAAGAATAAAGTAAAATAAAATGAAATGGAATAAAACAAAATAAAATAAAATAAAAGGAATATAATAATTAGCTAGACTTAGTGGTTCCTGCATGTCATCCAAGTACTTTGGGAGTCCCAGGCATGAGGAGCTCTTGAAGCCAGAAGTTTGAGACTAACCTGGGATTCATAGCAAAACCCTGACTCTAAAAAATAAAAATATAAGATAGTAAAGTAAAATAAGATAAAATAAAAAATATAGAATGGAAGACAATAAAATAAAATAATAAAGTAAAATAAGATAAAATAATTAGCCAGACATAGTAGTTCCTATCTCTCATCCCTAAACTTTAGAAGTCCAAGAAGGGATGATTGCTTAAGGTCAGGAGTTCGAGACAAGCCTGGGAGTTGTAGCAACACCATGATTCTACAAAATAATAAATTAAAATGTAAAATAAATTAACATAAAATACAATGGAAAAATTATCCAGACATTGTGTTTCCTAGCTGTCATCCCACCAGTATGAGAGACCTGAGTGGGAGGATGGCTTCAGGCCATGAGTTTGAGACTTGCCTAGTCCTCATAGTAAATCATGTCTCTACAAAATAAAGAAATAAAACCATAAAGTAAAATAAAATAAATAATATGAAATGAAATGAAATAAAATAAAATATAATGAAATGAAATAAATAAAATAAAATAATTTGCCAGATGTAATGGTTCATGCCAGGCTTCCCAACATTTTATAAGGTCAAGGCATGAGGATCATTGAGGCCAGCAGTTTGAGACTAGCATGGTCTTCATTGGAAAAACCTGTCTCTACAACATAAAAAATGATAAAATAAAGTAAAATAAAATAAAATGAAATATAAAATATAATTAGCCAGACATACTGGTTCCTGTCTCTTATCCTGCATTTTAGGAGTCTGAGGTGAGAGGATCACTTGAGGCCAGGTGTTTGTGACCATCCTGAGACTCATAGCAAAACCCTTTCTCTAATAAATAAAAAAGTGAAAGAGTAAAGTAAAATAATATGAAATACAATGAAATAAAACAAAATAAACTAAACTAAACTAAAATAAAATAAATGCAATAATTAGCTAGACTTAGTTGTTCCTGCATGTCATCAAAATACTCTGGGAGCACCAGGCATGAGGATCGCTTGAAGCCAGAAATTTGAGACTAACCTGGTCCTCATAGCAAAACCCTGACTCTAAAAAATAAAAAATATGAAATAGTAAAATAAAATAAACATTATAAAATAAAACATAAAATAATTAGGGAGACATAGTGGTTCCTGTCTCTCATCCCAGCATTTTAGGAGTCTGAGGCGACAGGATTGCTTTGGACAATAGTTTGAGACCAGCCTGGGACTGATGGTGAAACACTTTCTAAAAAATATAAAAATAAAAGAATTATGTAAAATAAAATAAAATAAAATTGAATTAAATAAATAATTAGCCTGACTTATTGATTCCTGCTAGGCATTCCAGCACAATGGAAGACCCAGGCATGAGGATTGCTTGAAGGCAAGAGTCTGAGACTAGCCTGGGACTCATAGAAAAACCCCAAATATAAAGAATAAAAATATAAAATAATAACATAAGATAAAATAAAATAGGAAAGAATAGAAAGAAATAAAGTTTAAAAAAGTAAAGTAAAATAAATCAAAAATGAAATAATTAGCCAGACATCATGGTTCCTGTCACTCATCCCAGCAGATTAGGAGTCTGAGGTGGGAGGATTGCTTGAAGCCAGGAGTTTGAGAACAGCATGGGACTGATGGCAAAACACTTTCTAAAAAGTATAAAATTAGCTGGGCCCGGTGACTCAGCCTGTAATCCCATGCTTTGGGAGGCTGATGTGAGTGGATTGCCTGAGCCTGCAGGTTTGAGACCCACCTGGGCAACTTGGCAACACCTCATCTCTACAATAAATCAGAAAATCAGCCAGCCATAGTAGCACGCACCTATCATTCCACCTACTCGGAAGGCTGAGGCAGAAGGATCGCCAGTACCCAGGGGGTTGAGGCTGCAGTGGCCGGGAGCAACCACTGCACTCCAGTCTGGACAACAGAGTGAGACTCCAACTCAAAATAAATAAATAAATAAATAAAAATTAAATTAAAATAGTGAAGTAAAATTAAATAGAATGAAATAAAATAAAATGAAATAAAATAAATAATTAGCCAGAGTTAGTGGTTCCTGCTTTGCATTCCAGCAGTTTGGAAGGAACAGGCATGAGGATTGCCTGAAACCAGGAGTTTGAGACTAGCCTGGGACTCATAGGAAAACCCTGACCATAAAAAATGAAAGTATAAATAATTACATAAAATGAAATAAAATGGGAAGGAATAGAATGAAATAAATAAAGTAAATAAAGTAAAATGAAATAAAATATAAAATAATTAGCCAGACATAGTGGTTCCAACTCTCACCCTACCCTTTAGGAGGCCGAGAAAGGAGGTCCGCTTGAAATCAGGAGTTTGAGATCTGCCTGGGACTCAATGCAAAATCATGTTTCTAAAAAATAAAATAGTAAAGAAAAAGAAAATAATATGAAATAAAATAAAATATATTAATATATAACATATATAATTAATAGCCAGACTTACTGTTTCCTACATGTCATTCCAGAACTTTGGAAAACCAAGGCAGGAGGATTGATTGAGGTTAGGAGTTTGAGACAAGCCTGGGAGTCATAGCAACAACCTGACTCTAGAGAATAAAAAGTAAAATAATGAATTAAATTAAAATAAAATGAAAAAATTAGTCAGAGTTTGAGTTTGCTGTCTATCGCCCACCATGTTGAGAATGCGAGGCGGTAGGATGGCTTGAGGCCAGGAGTTTTAGACTGACCTAGTCCTTATAGCAAAACCATGTCTACAAAAAGTAAAAATAAAAAAGTGTAAAGAAAAATAAAATATAATATAATATAATATAATTAAATAAACAAAACAAAAAAATTTGCCAGACGTGATACTTTGTGCCAGGCTTGCCAGCATTTTTTTCATATAATCATGAAAATATTATAGTGATTTATAATGATGGAAATAAGTTTATTTTTTTAATTTTTATTTTTAAATTTAAGAAAATTCATTTACACATGATAAGAAATAATTTGTAATACTTATAACTCAATTCAACTAGTGTTATTTAAAGATAACAGTGGATTTGGAAATTTGTTTTACGTTATTTACGTTGAGCCAAAGGTTAGTTTTACATAGATACTGAGTGGAAAGAATTCCCAATATTTTATTTTCTTTTTCTTTTTTAATCATCTTTTAATGATATTGTGGGATACAGTTAAGGGTTAGGTATACAAATATGCTCCGTTCAGGCACCCTTTTTGATAAGAGGTGTCTCCCCGTCCCCAGATAGATATTTACTACCGTTATCCCATCTCCCTTCCCCTCCCACCCCCATAGTTTCCCACCACTGTCAGTCATTTTCTTATAGTATTACATTGGATGTTCAACGTCCACTATATGAG